>NW_006399902.1:2877519-2878827 GCF_000299155.1 Elephantulus edwardii | reverse complement strand
TTGGAGAAGGACATGATATTGGGAAGGGTGAAAGGTCAACGAAGGAGAGAAAGACCAAATAGATTGACACGGTGACTGCTCTTGTGTGTCAGGAAGTGTGAGGATTTTGAAGAATAGAATAGGATTCAGATCATTTGTTCTTAAGGTTGTGATGAGTCATACTCAGCTTGATGGCACTTAACAACAACAACAACCACAACCACAACAACTGCAAGAAAATCTGATCGAAGAAGATTTGGATTGCTTATTGATGAATAGTCTTCTGTATGTGTTGTACTTCAACATAAAGAAAACAAAAATCCTCACAACTGGGCTAATTAAGAACATTATAGTAAATGGAGAAAAGAATGTTTCAATAGTTTAATTTTACTTGGATTTATAATCAACCCTCATGAAAGCATAAGTCAAGAAATCAAGCAATGTCTTGCAATGGGAAAATCTATGGCCAATGACTTTTCTACATTACAAAAAAAGCAAAGATGTCAATTTAAAGACTATTGTTTGACTTAGCAAAGTCATATTATTTTCAGTTGCTTCCTATGTGTGACAAAGTTGGACAATAAATAAAGATGATAGAAAAAGAATTGACGCCTTTGAATTGTGATGCTGGAGAAGAATATTGAATGGCCTGCCAAAAACCCTCACACAAATCCATTTTGGAATAAGTACAATCAGATTATTCCTTATTAAGCAAGGATGGTAAAGCTCCATCCCACGTACTTTGGACATGTTATCTTTTGACACTTCATTCAATATCACTCTGGAGTCCCTAGATATGAGCATCAGCCTTGAAAAAGCAGAGGATCAGTAAAAAGGAGGAAAACACTTTAAGAAATAGATTCACAAAGGGGCTGCAAGAGTGGTCTTAAGCACAGCAGAGGTTTTAACAGTGATTTAGGATTAGGTAGTATTTTGTTCTGTTGATCACAGGGTCACTGTGAGTTTTACTTGACTCAATGAAATGCAAGAACAACAATAATAAACCCTTTACCAGAAAAGACATTCAAATGGCAAACACACACATGAAGAAATGCTCAAAATTCCTACTTATCAGTGAGATGCAAATCAAGACAACTATGAAATATTATCTCACTCCAGCAACAAATAGCAGTGTTAAACAGGGCAGCAAACAACAAATGCTGATGAGGTTGTGGAGAGATGGAAACTCTTATTCCTTTTATTGTTATTATTAATTTTAATGAAAATTCACAGAGATTTTGGGTTTCTAATTCATTCATTGTTGCACTTTCCTCCCTGCCCATGCCTCTCCCCCAGTTCTCTCTTCTCTTTGAAAAGTAAAAAAAAAAA
>NW_006399902.1:2869044-2876099 GCF_000299155.1 Elephantulus edwardii | reverse complement strand
CCAGTACCATGCTGTCTTGACCACCACAGCAGTGTAGTAGGATTTGAAATCAGAGAGTGAGATGTCTCCTACCTTGTTTCTCTTCTTAAGGAGTGCTTTGCTTATTCGGGGCCTCTTTCCATTATTGCTCATGGGAATTAAAATGGTACATCCACTATGAAAGGTTGTCTGGCACGTTCTCAAAAGTTGGAAATAGAAATGCCCAACAATTTGACCCAACAATTCCACTACTGGGAATATGCCCTACAGAAACCAGGGCCATGACTCAAACAGATGTATGCACATCTATGCTTATTGATACATTGCTCACAACAGAAAAAAGATTCAAGAAACCCAAGTGCCCATTAACAAATAGAAAATCTATAATACATTCACACAATAGACTATTATGCAACAATGCAAAACAGTTAACTCATAAAACATTACACAACACAGGAGAGCATGGAGGACATTATGCTAAGTGGAATTTTTCAGTTAAAAGGACAAAAACTGCACAACACTGCTGTTTAAAATACAACAGATGGAGGGTGGGATTGGGGAGAAATTAAGTAAATCGTGTATAGATAATGAACACTGCAATAGAATATGAGGGAAAGAAATATCTAAAAGAAAAAAAAATATATATATATGCTGTTGTTTACTGCCATCAAGGCAAGCCTGACTCATAGCGACCTTATAAACAAAAGACCTGAAACCTTTCTAAGTCATTTCTCAAAGTTCATAAACCTATATTTGCCTATATGTGTGTGTATACATTTGCCCATATGTGTGTGTATACATGCATATATACATACATACATTATATGTATGACAACAATCTGGTGGGTTGGGAGAGATGGGTGGAAAAATTTTGCAACAATAAAGACAAATCTGAAAATGATTTGTCATTGTTATTTCAAATAATTTTTCTTCCAAGCCTTTGAGAATTCCTCTTACACATCTACTGTACTATTTAAATTTTCCCACAGCACATTTATGCTCCGTACCTTTCCCCATAAGCGTATTTAATTTTTAAGTTTCCATTACTATATCTTCAAAAGCACTAATTTTGTCTTCTACAGCAATTTCACACAATGTACAGGCCATATAATTTAATTTTCTCCTATGTAAAACTTACTTGAGCTTTCATGTCTCTAATATGTATACATTAACTTCTGACTTCTTGAATGTATAGGATAAAGTTAAAATATATAATATCATTATCTATTAATTATAAAATATTTAAAATTTATGAGTCTGTTTCAATGTATGTTTGCCTGATAATTTTTTATTGGATAGTAGACATTTTAAATTTTCTTTGTTGAATGATATTTTTCTATTCTTTTAAATATTTTTGAGGTTTGTTTTGGGATAAACTACTTTAGAATAATTTGATTCTTTGACAGTTGCTTTTTAAGGTTTTTCTTTTTCATTTTTGGCAGGCTTAGATAAATCCTTAGTCTATGGGTAATTCCCCCTTTCCACTACTAGGTAATATCTTGTGAGCATTCTACCTGATGCCTTACATATTATAAAATATTATACCCTGGTTGGTGATAAAATGAACTTTTTTAGCCTATCTGAATTCTGATTATATTCGCACCTGATCCTTTCCTATTTATCGCTCCGCCTTGGGTAGTCTACTCACATCCTTGTGCTGATCATCTCAAACCTCAAGGGAGATCTTCTGCTATTTTCTGGAATACTTGCTCCATACAATTCTTTCCTCTCTGAGCAGCTTGCTCCATTCTGATACTGTGCCCTGAAAATGTTAGCCTCTATTACCTACTGAATTCTCACCTCTGTTTTATCTATCCAGAGATACATGCAGGTTATGCTTGGCTCTTCTTTCATGTTGTTGTTGTTATGGTCCATTGAGTCACCTGCAACATGTAGTAACCCTATGTGCAATAGCTCTGATCTCTGTGCTCTATCCTGAACCAGTCTTACTGACTATGTCACACCTAGCCCGTTACCCAAGTTTACTGTGTTAATCCATCTCATTCGGGGTCATTCTGTCCTGTGCCATCCCTCTGTCTTTCCAAGCATGATGTCCTTCTCCAAGGACTGGTCCCTCCTGGTCATGGACCCAAAGTATGTGAGACAGAGCTTCAAAACCCTTGCCTCCAAGGAGAAATTTTATTTCACTCTCTCCAGAACAGACCTGTTTGTTCTTTTGACAGACCATGGTATGTTCAATACTCTTCTCTAGTACTACAACTCAAAGGCATTGATTCTTCTCTTCTGTCATCGTTAGTAATTGTCCAGCTCTCTGATGCATAGCAAGCAATTTTGAAAACCATGGCCTGGATCAGGTTCACCTTAGTCTCTAGACTGACATTGTTACTCTAGCATTTTGGAGAGGTCCCTGACAGCAGACTTCCCCAACGCAATTCATTTTTTGATTTCATGACTGCCTAGTGCCAAGATTGTTGATTGTGGAGCTGAGCAAGCTGACTTTGTTAATAATCTCAATCTTTTCTTTACCTATCATGGTGCTCGAAATTGGCCCAGTGGTGATATGTGCCTTCTTGATATTAAACTTCAAACCATTTGGAAGACTACAGTCCTTGGTTTCTGCAGCAAACACTTTAGATCCTCCTCAGTTTCAGCAAGCAAGGTTGTGTCATGTGCGTAATGTAGGCTGTTGATTAATCTTCCTTCAATCTTGATGCCATGTTCCTCCTCATAAAGCCCAGCTTCCCAAATGATCTCTTCCACTTACAGATTGAAAATGTATGGAAACAGGATACACCCTAATGCACTCCTTTCTTTATTTTGAACCATACAGTGTTTCCTTACTTTGTTCTTATGACTGCCTTTTGGTCCAACTATAGGTTTCTCATGAGCACAATCACGTTTCTGGGATTCCCATTCTTCTCAATGTTAGCCACAATTTGTTGTGATCCATAGTCAAATGCCTTTGCATAGTCAATGAAACACTGATAAACATTCCTTTGGTACTCTTTGCTTTTGGTCATGATCCATCTGACATTGATGATAATGTCTCTAGTGCCACAAATTCTTCTAAACCCCGTTTGTATTTCTGGTAGTTCTTTGTTGGTGTACTACTCCAGTTGTTTTTGGATAATGGCAGGATTTTTCTAGGGTGTGTTATCAATGATATTATTTGATAATTTTCATACTATTTCAGATCATCCATTTTTGGAATATGGATCAATATCAATGGAATATCAATAGAATCAATATCAATGGAATATCAATATGGATCTCTTCCAGTCAGTTGGCCAGGAACTTGTTCTCCAGATGTCTTGGCACAACCTGGTGAGGATGTCCAGGGCAACATCTATATGTTGAAATATGTCGATTGGTATTCCATCAATTCCTGGGGCCTTGTTCTATGTCAATTCTTTCAGAGCAGCTTAGACTTCCTCCTTCATCACCATTGCTTCTTGATTAGCTTTTGTTTAATAAAATTCTTCTGTGTCAGCCAATTCTATTTTGCTACAATGAGTCTGTGTATGCTTTCTATCTTCATTTAATGCTTCATGGATCATTCACTATTCTGCCCATAGTATCTTTATGTATTGCCACTTGAAGCTTGAATTTGTTCTCTAGTTCCTTTAGTTTAAGAAATGCCAAGTGAGTTTGGGCCTTTTGATTTTCCAACTCCAGTTGCTTACACATTTCATTATAATATTTTGCTTTGTCTTCTCAAGCCATCCTTTGGGATCTTCTGTTCAGCACCTTAACTTCATGCTTTCTTCCCCTTGCTTTGGCTTGTCAGTGCTCTGGAGTAATTTTTAGAGTCTCTTCTGACACCCATTTTAGTATTTTCTTCCTCCTCTGCCTTTGTAATAACTTTTTGCATTCTTTGTGGAGGATATTCTTGATATCATCCCAAAGCTCATCTGGTTTTTGTTATTAGTGTTCAAGCCCTCAAATATAATCTTGAGACGGTTTTTAAATTCAGATGGGATAGACTCAAGGTCAAATTTTGTTTCCTGTGGATTTGATTTAACATTCTTTAGTTTTAGTTTGAACCTGCATATGAATAGTTGATGTTCCACAATCATCACCTAACCTAGTTTTCACATCTTATATTGAGATTCTCCAATGATTCCTTCCACAGATATAATTGAACTGGTGCCTGTAAGTCACATCAGGTGAAACCCATGTGTATAGTCTGTGTTTGTTTCATATAAAAGGTATGCCAGGCATTAACCAGAGAAGTCATAGGGATTACCTCCTCTGTTTCCCGTCCTTCAACTATGGCTTTTCCTGGGCCACATGTTTTTCAATATCTGAAAAGAAGTGTTAACTCCAAATTTTGAATCATTTTTCATTTAGAGACATGAGGATCTAGCCAATTCTTGTTATTTCATCATAGCTGAAAGGGAAAGTCTGCTGACTTTATCTTAACTATGACATTGTTATTAAGAGTTAGCATTCATTGAGCACTTAGGTTGGAGTAAAGTATACCACCTACAGAGTGTCATTTAATTCTCACTATAATTTTGGGAGACATTTGGTGAACTCCTGCTGCATTTGTCTGTCTGGAAGCACTTCTGATCTTTTGCCATCAACATCGATACATCCCCTTTGTCATTTCCCCACTCTCTATCCTTCAGGGGGCCTTTCCTTTGGACACAAGAATGAGCATGTGGCCCATAACTGTCACCCCAAAGTCCACAGTAATTTTACAGAAGTAGGTCCAAATAAGGTTAGTAAGAATAGTAAGAATTTGTTAATTGAGGTTTTAGAAATGGATTATGTGCAGGATTAGCTTCTCCTTTTTTAAGGGTCACTTGCTGGGATGATTTAAGCTTAGATTTATCTTTGCTGTACCTCTCCCTTGCTTTCTTTTCCTCTGCCGTATGTAATATGGAAGAAGTCATGTGAGGATGAACTGAATTTCTACTCTTGGTAATTAAGATTCGTGGTTAAGATGGAGAAATATATAATAAATCTATTTTTTAGAAAAGCAAACTAGGCAGAATGAGCTGAGTGTAGAGCAAGCCAAGCATGCAGAACAGATGGAATTTGAGTGAGAAATATTAAAATAATTAGTTTGGGATCCTCTGTAGGGAGCAGTGATACTCTGCAGGGAGCAGTGTGCCTCAGCAGTGAGCAGCATACCTCGGTTGGGAGCAGCAAGCCTTGGCAAGGAAAAGCGAGTTGTGGCAGGACCCACCCACCAGGAACAAGTAGGACAGTGGGAATTTGAGTGAGGTACTTAAGGAGGAGACCACTGCTGATTGCTGGACCAATTATGGGACCCCCTTCACCTTACACAAGAGGGAGTGAGACAGCTAGAGATTGAGTGACTGACTCAGTTTTAAGGGAAAACTAAGGCTTCCTGGTTGTTCCATTCAGGTACCCCCGGCATGCACCCCCCTCCAAATGGATCTGTATGTGTGTTCCCCTTCAGCCTGTGTGTGTGTCTGCGCATGTGCCCACCCTATGTGCATCCACATGTGTGTGCCTACATAACCTTCTTCTGGAGCACTGACATCAGGTCAAGAACTGCCTATCACCCCAGGCATGAAAAACTACCACAGCAATTTCACAAAAGAAGGAGGCTACCTCAGTTCCTACACAAGCCCAAAACAAGCTATTACCCCCCCAAAATAATACAGTATCAATGAATTTCCTGTTGCCAGAAAGTCTGATGGAGCTTTCTGACACAGAACTTAAAAGAACAATTGTTGAATATTTTCAATGGGTAAAAGACAAACTTGAAGAATTACAGGACACTGAAAAAAAACAAAACAGGATTGGATAAAAAAAACAAAATCCATCAATATTTTATCTACAACACACACTTGGAAAATGAAGATAAAGAAAGACTAGAGATAAAAGTGTAGGAAAAAATACATCAAGCAAATGGCAACCAGAAAAAGCCAGTAATAGCAATATTAATCCCAGATAAAATAAATTTCAATGTGAAAAATATCACAAAGGACAAGGAAGGTCCCTACATAATGCTTAAGGGTCAATAGAACAAAAGGACATAATAATAATAATAATAATAAATATGTATGCACCAAATGAAAGACATGCAAAATATATAAAACAAGTATTAACAAAACAGAAAAAGGAAATAGATAACACTACTTTGACAGGTGGAGACTTCAATACACCACTCACAAGAAAAGATAAAACTACCAAAAAGAAACTCAACAAAAATGCTGAAGAATTAAACCATACAATAAACCAACTCAATCTCATAGATATTTATAGGCAAATGGACCCCCTCCCCCAAAAGCACAGTACACCCTCTTCTCCAAAGTACATGGAGTGTTCTCCAAAATAAATCACATTATAGGTCACAAGTCAAGCATCAATAAATTTAAAAAAACATAGAAATAATACAAAGCATCTTCTCAGACTACAAGGCTACAAAAAGTTGAACAACACCTTGCTTGAACACGAGTGGGCACTAGAAGAAATAAAAAAAATGAAATTAAAAGGTTTCTTGAAACAAATGACAATGAAACTCAACTTACCAAAACTTCTGGGAAACAGCCAAAGCAGTAATAGAGGTCAATTTATAGCAATAAGCAAACACATTAAAAGGCAGGAAAAAATGACCATTGACTCTCTAAACCCAGTATCTCCAACAAAATTGAAAAAGAACAGCAAGAAAACCTGACACTCTCTAAAAAAACAGAAATTATAAAAATCAGAGCTAAAATTAATAGAAAACAGAAAAGCAATTGAAACCATCAACAAAACTAGGAGTTGATTCCTTGAAAAGATCAATAAAATCGGCAAACCACTAGCAAAACTAACAAAGGCAAAGAAGGAAAAGACACAAGTAATGCACATCTGAACACTTCTCCAACAGGGTAAAAAGGGAAGCCACAGAGTGGGAAAAAGTATTTGGTAATAACATCTCAGATAAGGGACTTATATCTAGAATTTATAAAATACTTGATCACCACAACAAGATAAATGTAAATAATCTAATAGAAAAATGGGCACAGAATATGAACAGACACTTCACCAAAGAAGACATTCAGATGACTAACAAGCACATGAAGAAATGTTCAAAATCCCTAGCTCTAAGAGAGATGCAAATCAAAACAACTATGAAATATCATCTCACCCCC
>NW_006399902.1:2864630-2868389 GCF_000299155.1 Elephantulus edwardii | reverse complement strand
AGAGCAAAGGTTGCATAGTGGAGTGGACCTGGGGGGAAGGGTTATAAAACAATGAAAGAGTTTTTCTTTTGCTTTTCCAAGAGGGTAGTGTACTGGGGGAAGGATTGGGAGGGGAGAAAAATGCAACAATGAATGAATGGAAATCCAAAGTCTCTCTAAATTTTTATTGAAATTAATAATATGTATTTTTAAAAAAGATACAAGTAATGTGAATAACAGATGAAACTGACATCATCACAATAGAACCCACTAAAATAAAAAAGCTAACAGTAGAATATTATGAAAACCTATACTCTAACAAACATAAAAACCTAGAGGAAATGGACAAATACTTAAAAATTCACAACATACCTAAATTGACACCAACCAAAATTGAACACCTGAATAGACCCATTACAGAAGAAGAAATTGAAAAGGTAATAAAACAACTTCAAGCCAGAAAAAGCCCTGGACCAGATAGGCTTACAAGTGCATTATATCAAGCATTTCATTGTAATATTTTGTTTGTCATTCCGTGCTGCCTTTTGGAATCTTCTGTTCAGCTCTTTAGTATCTTGAATTCTTACTTGTGCTTTGGCTTCTCTATGAGCCAGTGCAATCTTCAGAGTTTCTTCTGACATCTATTTTGGTCTTTTCTTCCTCTTCTGTCTTTGTAATGAACGTTTGCACTCTTCTTGGATGATACCCTTGATATCCTCCCACAAGTCATCTGGTTTTCGCTCATTAGTGTTCAAGGCCTCAAATCTGTTCCTGAGATGATTCTGGAATTCAGGTGGGATGAAATCAGAGTCATATTTTGGCTCCTGTGGATTCAGTTTAATTTTCCTCAGCTTTAGCTTGAACTTTCATATGAGTAGTTGGTGGTCTGTTCCACAATCAGCTCCTGGCCTAGTTTTCACAGCTAATACTAAGCTTCTCCAGCGGTTTTTTTCCACAGATGTAATCGCTCTGACTCCTATGCATACCGTCAAGTGAAATCCATGTTTATAACCTGCATTTATGTTTCTTATAAAACGTATTTGCAAAGAATGCCATTGATTGTACAAAATTCAATCATTCTATCTCCAGCTTCATTTCTGTCACCAAGCCCATAATTTCCAACTACTGATTCTTCTTCTCTGTTCCCAACTTTTGCATTTCAGTCACCCATTATTATCAATGCATCTTGATTACATGTTCGATCTACCTCCGACTGTAAGTGTTGGTAGAAATCTTCTATCTCCTCTTCCTTGGCTCTGGTTGTTGGTGCATATATCTGAATGATAGTGGTATTCACTGGACTTACTTGTAAGCGTATGGATATAATCCTATCACTCACAATGTTGTACTTCAAGATGGATCTATAAATTACTTTTTTAACTATGAAAACAACCCCATTTTCCCTCACCTTTTCATCTCTGGAGTAATATATCATATGATCATCTGACTCAAAATGCCCCATGCCAGTCCATCTCATCTCTCCAATGCCTAGTATGTCAATATTTATGCATTCCATTTCTTTCTTAACAATTTCTAATTTTACTACATTCATGGTTCTCACATTCCATGTTCCAATCACTAGTGTCTGCTTACAACTGTTCCTCTTCCTTTGTATTTCCATACTTGAAAGTTCTATCTAGGTTGCCCTTTCTGTTAGTCTACGTGTATTCTGTTGTACATAGGGTTTTCAGAGGTCTGCTATTTCAGAAGTAGATGGCCAATCCTTCTTTCTAGGATTCAAACATTAATTTGGATGTTTAGATTTAGGGGAGTATCTGACAGACAAGCAATATATGGAGCAGTGAAAGAGAAATCCCTCATTGTGGAGTGTCCCTGCCCTTAGCCCAGTGCCTTGACCCACTTATTTCCCAGCTCCACCCCAAGAGCCAACATTGTTCTCAGAGGTTAAAGGTATATTCTTTGAGAACAGGAACTAGGCAAGGATGCCCACTATCACCTGCCCTATTCAGTATTGTATTGGAAGTCTTAGTGACAACTCTAACACAAGAAAAGGAAATAAGAGGGACCCAAATTGGCAAAGAGGATGTAAAATTATCTCTATCTGCAGATGATATGATAGCATACTTAGAAAACTCTAAAGACTCAGCAAGAAAACTACTGGACATAGTTGACCAATTCAGCAAAGTGGCAAGATACAAGATCAACATATAAAAATCAATTGGATTTCTCTACAGTGAAAAAGAGAATGCAGAACTTGAGCTAAGGAAAACAATACCAGAATAGCTAATTACAAGATTAAATACTTGGGAATAAATCTAACCAGAAGCACCAAGGATCTATTCAAAGAAAGGTACAAAACATTACTACAAGAAACAAAAAGGATCCTGGAATAATGGAAGAATATACCTTGCTCATGGATAGGAAGACTCAATATTGTGAAAATGGCAATACTACCAAAGGCAATTTACACATTCAATGCAATTCCAATACAAATACCAATTCCATTCTTCAATGAGATGGAAAAGGCAATTTCTAATTTCATTTGGAATGGAAAGAGGCCCCAAATAAGCAAAGCACTCCTTAAACAGAGAAACAAGATAGGAGGAATCTCACTTTCTGATTTCAAATCCTGATTGTCAGGACAGTGTGATTCTGGTACAATGACAGACACATGGATCAATGGAATAGAATTGAGAACCCAGAAATCAGCCCATCTACCTCTGGTAAAATGATTTTTGACAAGGAGATGAAATCAGATAAGTGAAGAAACAACAGCCTTTTTAACAAATGGTGTTGGCACAACTGGACAATTATCTGCAGAAAACTCAAGCAAGATCTACACCTCACTCCATACACAAAAACCAACTCTAAGGGGATCAAGGACATAGGACTAAAGGTGAGGACTACAAACTTCATTAAAGAAAAGCTTGGAAGAAATCTAGAAGCCCTAATCCCCAACATAAACAGTTTTTCAAGCCTCCTGAAAAACCTATAACCAGGAGAGGATAAAATAGATGAATGGGATCTTCTAAGAATAAAACCTCTCTGCATATGCAAACACTTCAACAGGGTTAAAAGGGAAGCCACAGACTGGGAAAAAGTATTTGATAATAACTTGTCTGATAAGGGACTTATATCTAGAATTTTTAAAATACTCGAGCACCACAACAAGATAAAGGTAAACAACCCAATCACAAAATGGGCATAGGATATGAACATATACTTCACTGAAGAAGACATTCAGATGGCGAACAAACACATGAAGAAATCTGCAAATTCCCTAGCTCTAAGAGAGATGCAAATCAAACAACTATGAGATATCATCTCACCCCTGTCAGAATAGCAAAATTTAACAAAACAGCAAACAACAAATGCTGGTGAGGTTGTGGAGAAACATTCAACCCTTATTTACTGTTGGTGGCAGTGTAAAATGGTACAACCATTAAGGAAGGCAGTATGGCGCTTTCTCAAAAATTTGGAAATAGAAAAACCATTTGACCCAGCAATTCCACTACTGGGAATATACCCTAAAGAAACCATAACCACCACCCAAACAAATATATGCACACCCATGTTTATCACAGCTTTGTTGACAATAGCAAAGAGCTGGAAACATCCCAATTGCCCATTAACAAACAAATGACTAGACAAATTTTGGTATATTCACACAATAAAATGCTATGCTGCATTGAAAAACAAGGAGCTCGTGAATTATTATACATATGAGTGATCCTGGAGGGCATTATACTGAGTGAAATATCTCAGTCACAATAGGACATATATTGTTTAGTGCCATTGTTGTAAAGTGGGTCTGACTTC
>NW_006399902.1:2803575-2863705 GCF_000299155.1 Elephantulus edwardii | reverse complement strand
ATAGGGTCGCTATGAGTCGCAAACGACTCGACGGCACATAACAACAACAACAACAAGAGAAAAGTGAACTGGGGGAGGGAGGAAATTGTGTAACAATGAATGACTGGAAATCCAAAGTCTCTGTAAACTGTCATTAAAATAAAAAAAGAAAAGCAAACTAAGGCTTAGAGTGTTTAAATAGTTCAAGGTTATATAATAAATGGAAAAGCTGAAATTCTAACTCAGGTCTGTATGCCATGTGAATATAAAACTGCTGTTAGTCTCTCATTTTACTATTTCTTTCTCTCTGTGTCTCTGTGTGTGTGTATGTGTGTGTGTGTGTGTGTGTGTGTATGTGTGTGTATTTACATGTGTGTGAAGGGAGTATGAACTGGAAATTATGACATGATGGGTCAGATGTTACAGAGTGCAAGATGAACTTTTAAACCAAACCCATCATCATTGGATCAATTCCTCCTCATAGCAACCATATAAATCTTTATGATTTGGTTTCCAAGGTTGTAAATCTTTATGGAAGCATAATGCCACCACAACTTTCACCCATAGCATAGCTGATCGGTTCCAATCACAAATTTTTCAGTGAGCAGCTCAGTGTGTAACCCACTGTGCCACCAGCATCCTTGGCAGGCAATCAGGAAGGGGGTTTTGTAGAGCTATGGAGACCAGAGGAGTCCTTCTTGTATAAGGTGTGATGACACTTGAGAAATGAAGAGCTCAGAGAACTCTCTCTCCTATTACAGAACGGTTTCCTAGATTGTAGTAGATGATGATGTTAAGTGGGGAGAACTCCCAGCAAAGGAGATGAGGGCAAATCATTATCAGAGAAGCAGAGATGGCTTTCTTCCGAGGTCTTAGTTCTACTAGGTGACTATGGTTGTGCTTCCTGTGGATTGTTACGTATTTTCAGCCGCCTGATGCAACAGAACCAATTATTTGAATCATTTTCACTATTTTGCTCTATCAAGCAGGATAATGCAGAGTTTTCAAAGCTGGAAATGTATCAACAAATTAAACTGCCAATATTCTCAGTAACTGATTCTGTGGTTTTTCTATATATAAACTGGCCTTTGCTTCTTCCTAATAAGCCTATTTACACTACATCTTTTCTCTATGCCCCTGATTCTCCAGCTCATTCCCTGAGTTAAAAATTCATGGACTGACTTACTAGGTTGTGTTCCACATGCCACACACTCCCCCTGAGTCTCTTATGTGTTCTGCTTCCCATTTGGTCTTTATAGGAGTTTAATGGAAAGACTCTTGTTAAAATTCCTCTGGGCCTCTATTTTCTCATCAGTGACATGGCCACATCCACAACTTGATTATTTATTAGGGAACCTACAGTCATTGACTTTTATCCTGAATTTCTGACTATTTTGCCATTTTCTCTAATTTTAAATTTACCTTGACTGTGACCATCTTCTAGGCAAGGTACTTCCCAGGTAAGGTGATTCCTTTTCCTTTACACATATGGATGTCCTCCCTCTGTGACAATATTTTAGTCTCAACACAAAGAGCCGACTTTTCAAGGCATATAACAATGATAATATGTAGGATTTTCTGCGACTCTAACAAACAGAAATTCTACCAGTGTGTTGTTAGATGCTGTCAAGTCAACTATAACTCCTAGAAACCCTATGAACAGATGTGACACCTTGTCCTATCCTGAGCCATTCTCGTGATCTGTTGTGACAATCACTATGCCAATCCATCTCATTGAGAGTTTTCTTCTCTTTTTCTGACACTTCACCTTACCAGCATGATGCCTTTCTTCAAGGACTGAACACACTCCTGTTAACATGCCCAGAGGAGATGAGCTGATGTTTCACCATCCTGGCCTCTATGCAGCACTCTGGTTGCACTTCCTTCACAATAAATGTGTTGTTTATTATTATTATTACAAGCCATGATATATTCAAATACTATTCCCAGCACCACAACCCAAAGGCATCAATTCCTTTTTCTCTTATCCTTATTCATTGTTCAGATTTCAGATGCAGAGGAAGCAATTGAAAATCATGGCAGTCACAGTGCTCCTTAAAGGCTCTGAGAGGTAAATATTCATGCTTGGAAAAGTGCAGGGTCAGCAAGAGAGGAAGACACTCAATGTTTTGGATTGACACAGTAACTGCAGAAATTAGCTCAAATATGTCAGAGATGATGATAGCATAGACTAGGACAGTATTCAGATTCAATACTCTTCTCCAGCACCACAGTTCAATGGCATTAGTTCTCCTTCTATGATTCCTAGTCATTGTCCAGTTTTCTGATGTATAGCAAGTAATTGCGAAGACTATGGCATGGATCAGGTGCACCTTGGTCTTCAGATGGACATTGTTGCTCTTCAGTACTCTGGAGAGGTCCCTGACAGCAGATTTTCCCCAATGCAATTAATCTTTTGTTTCCTGGCTGCTGGTACCAAGAGTTTGATTGTGGTGCCAAGCAAGCTGAAACTGTTGACAATCTCATTCTCTTTATCCTCTATCATGGTGCTGCCAGTTGACCCAGTGGTGAGACTCTGTTTTCTTGATGTTGAGCTTCAATCCATATTGAAGGCTATAGTCCTTGACTTTCTTTAGCAAGCGCTTTAGGTCCTGCCTCCTGGTCAAAGTATAGGTTTCACATTAGCACAATCAAGTATTCTGGGATTCCCATTCTTTTCAGTCAGCCACAGTTTGCTGTGATCCACATAGTCAAATGCCTTTGCATAGTCAATAAAACAGAGATAGACATTCTTCTGGTACTCTCTGCTTTCAGCCAAGATCCATGTAACATTAGCTATAATATCCCTAGTACCAAGACCCCTACTAAACCCAGCCTGCACTTCTAGTAGTTCTCTGTTGATGTGCTGTTTTAGGTGGTTTTGGATAATCTTCAGCAAAATCTTGCCTGCATGTGGTATCAATGATATTGTTTGATAATTTCCACACTCTGTTGGGTCATCTTTCTTTGGAATGGGAACAAATATGAATATCTTCCAGTCATTTGGCCTGGTGGTTGTCCTCCAGATACTCTGCCTTATAATTCTTTTTTCCCTTTCTTTAGTCATGTAAAGTATTTTAAACTTCCTATTTACCAGGAAAGGAAATGCATCTTTCTTAGATTAGCATTTACCTCTCTGAAATGATTTTTCTCAGTCATATGTAAATTGTACCATAAGCTGCTGTTTACCTGGAAGGGAAATGCATCTTTCCTGGATTAGCCTTTACCTTTTTCAAAACATTTTTCCCACAGCATATGTTAACTATTTAATAAGTTGTCTGTTTACTTGTAACTATATGTAAACTGTTCTTTTAAAATGTAGAAATCCTATAACTTTAACAAACAAAAGTTTAACCCAAATATAAAAATGAAAGACCACTCCCGGCAATTTTTGAGAAGATTCTCACTGCCCTCAGAGATCTGCAATAAAGTGCTTTGGGTATTATAATCTGTCTGTCTAATTGGCAATTGCCAATTAACTATGCAAACCCCCCTTGCATTCAGTAACAATAGTAACCCTATAAGAATAGACTAGATTTTCTCTGTACAGTTTCCAATGCTAGTAGTATTTACAGGAGCAGATTTTCTTATCTTTTTCCCATGGACTGATTAGTGGGTAAGAACGTCTCACTTTCTGGTAAGCAGACAAGAACTTAACCACTGTATCACCAAGTTGTTGTGTACCGTTAGATACAAAAAAGAGCATGAGGGTGCGAGGGAAAGACATAAAGAAAGGAATTAGTGCCAAGAAATGAACAAGCCTGTATTGCGCGGTCTGAGAGGGACACCAAGTGACCCGGCCACATGACATGCAGACAGGATCAAAATGGTGTGTGGAGAGTTTGGGAGGTTTCCTTTTTACAGGGGTCACGGGGAAGACTAAGATGGTACTTCTTAGAATTTGACATGTTAATTAAGTTAGGTTTTAGCTATTTTTAATCAAGCTCAGACTCTTGTCTGGCTCCATTGTCCAACCTGCTCTTTGATATGACCAGCTTAGGTATTATCAAGTTTCTCAGGAAGTGCTCAAGCTTGGGGGTGGTGGGGCAACTACCATATTCTTCCTTCATGTATCATCACATTGGAATCGACCTGTAGCTGACCCTCCAGTGGGATTTCAGCAGCAATTAATCACCTGGGAGAAGACTGACCTTCCTTCTCCCACGGAGCAGCTGGTGGCCTCGTGCCTTTAGGATTGCAGTGCAGCTTCTTTCCACCTAGGCTCACTGTAGCTTTGAAAATAACTCAGGAGTAAGGGGAAAGATCCAAAGAATAGGCTCAAAAAGTTGTTCCATCCCTGAGGCGGGGCATCAGATTTCACTGGAAAATGTATGTTTGCAGCCCAATGAATAATGAAGAAATTAATTAGGTTTTTTACCAAGGTTACTAGCAAATCAGGGAAATGAGGTGGATGGGTGTGCAGGCACATTGAGGGTAATATACTTCGGAGTGCATGAGGCTTCAGATGCCTCTAGACCTGAGCTGGGGCGGTGAGCTTGCTGAGAAACTGGTATCATGGGTATTTGTCTGGGGTCCAGTCCCACCAGGTATCTGCCTAGGGAAGTACCCATGGCAGGAGTGAGAGCAAGCAACATGCAAGAACCAGGAAGAGAAATGCTCCTACAATGTCCTTCCAGTGCCCTCTGCTGACAAACCTAAACATGCTCACATAAAGGATAAATGCTTAATATCCAAGCCATTCGCCCAGAGTAATTTGTAGAGGATGAATTTCAAGGAGAGAGGCAATAAATTGATAATTGGCACAGTCCACCAATTTGCTTAGTAAACGTCCGTATTCTTTTTTACACATTGAAACTCCTACATAACAACAAAATTATCTTGCCTAGCAAGAGTGGCATCCACTTCCTACACAACATGCCTCTAGAAACTCTAGGAACTTTGAGAAATGACAGTGGTTATATATAGAAAGCTTCAGGTATTAATAGGATCGCTATGAGTCGTGCTCGACTCAACGACAATCAATAACAACAATAAAAGACAGCTTTTTTGAGAATAAGATGTAACTATTCTTAGAAGTAGTGTTAAACTCCCTTTTACTGTGAAGAAATACAGTACCATCACTGACTATATTAATTGCTTCTGAAACTTAGTAATGGTTTCACTGAATATTCTGTCACCAGGTCATATAGCCAAACTCCGATAAATTGCGTGTAAAATAAAAACGGGAGGATAATTAACAAAGAGAATGCTTAATACATACAAATGAACACAAGAATAAAATAGAATGTGAAAAGCTTTTGTATTCCTAATTTTTATAATAGTTCATGAGGCCATAATTGATGTCTATGGCTTTCTTATTCCACTATCACTCCATATTTTTAATGTCCCCAGTCAGAATCTTATGTGGAAAGGATTTTTGATCTTATACAGTACTAAACCTTCATTTCTGAGGGATCTGAGTTTTCACATCTCATCTTTTTTGATTACCAGAGTTTATTATTAACCTTTGCTGTGAGTTGGAAGCCACTCAACAACAATGGATTTTTTCCTTTTGTTGTGGAAAGAGTATTGCTGAGAGTATCTTAAATAATCTCCTGAGTTCCAGGCAGCCTTTCTTGCCTCCATTGTATTGCATGCTTATTTAGCAGCAAACCTTGGTAATTAGAGTCAATCACTCAAACTAGATTGACTTGTTATTGTTGTTGTTAAGTGCTGTAGAGTCGTAGACTCATAGCGACCCTATGAACGGAAGTCTTGAACATGAAAAACTTTCATCTTTTCCTCCAAGTTCATATAGTTTCCAGAGGCAAGCTATTTTGGAAGTGGATGCTGAGGGAAGAATTTGGCAGTTGCCCCCCCCACACCCCCAAACTTGATCTCTTCCTGAGAAACCCTGTGAAACCTAAGCTGGTCATAACAAAGAACAGACAATGGATCCTGATAAGAGTCTGAGCTTAATTAAAAATAGCCAAAACCTAACTTAATTAACACACCAAATTCTGAGAAGTACTATCTTAGTCTTCCCTAGGAACCCAATAAAAAGTAAACCCCACAAACTGCCCTCACGCCATTTCAATCCTGTCTGCACGCTGTGAAGCCAGGTCATTGGTGTCCCTCTCAGACCGTGCAATAAAGGCCTGTTCATTTCTTGGGACCAATTTCTTTATTTCTCTCCCTCGTGCCCTTGTGCTCTCTTTTCCTATCTAACAGATGCCACTCCTGCTTTGGTTAACTTATTTTACCTTAAGTAGTTTAAAGAGTATGAAATGCCCAGTTGGCGTTCTCATCTTCCAAAGCTATTTATTTATGATGGCTGTGCTCTTTGTTCCTCTCTTGTGCTCTTCTCTTAGGAACTGTCATTGTTGTTGTGTACTGAAACTGACCCTTAGCTGACTCTCTGGTGGGTTTTCAGAACAAGTTAATCACACAGGAGGACATTGCCTATCTGTCTTCTACAGAACACTAGTGGATTTGAACCATGGGCCTTCAACACTGCAGCCCAGCTTATTGCCACTCGACCACTAGAGCTCCTTTCCTTTGGCTAACAGGGAGTCTTCCTGAAAGAGACCTTGGGGAGAAGCGCCGAGTAGGCATGAAGGATCTGGGGTGGGGTGGGTTGGCAAAAGATGAAAAGAAGAAGAAAAAAGTAAAAGTCTGTCAGCTGCGTGACTTCCGATCTCGTTGCTGCAGGTCTCTGTTCAGAGGCCACAGCCCAAGTTCACAATGGCGGCAGGAAGCCGGGGACACGCCCCAAATCAGCAGAGTTCAAAGTTGGCTAAATTGGAAGGGAAAATAATCTGTGAGTGGGTTCTTAGGAATAGAAGTGATAGGATCTACTCCTACCTTTAATCTTGTTTTCTGACCCCTTGTGTTCTGGTTGTAGGGGAGACAGTATCTTACTATGGTCTCCATTTCAAATGCAGTCTGTTTCCTATATAACACAACCCCATGTTTTCAAGATGCTGCCTCTAAAGCGACACCGTAACTAAGTCTTCAACAGTCATTCAACTTCAATTAGGCCAGCCACAAACCAAAGTGTACGTACTGTTGTTAGGTGCCATTGAATTGACTCAGTTTTTCTTTTTTGAATATGTAACAAGACTAATAAATTACATGGGCATAAACCAACTACTGCTTCTCCTTTCCTGTAAAAATATGCTCCTTAGTGAAGAATGCCACAGTGATGGATGAAACGTTCTATGAGCTCATGAACAATCATGCCAGAAGAATCGTGGTTAAGGAAGGCAAAAGTATATTCTTAGCATGAATATTCTTGTGAACAATAGTTTCTCTTCCATCCATGATTGAGCTAAGCATCAGTTAGCTGGAAGATCTCCGTGGGAAATAGCTCCATATTGTGGGTCCAATGTTTGTCTTTGTTATTGGCAGATTGAGCACTCAGAAATAACATTAATCAGATCAGCTTCGATAAAGCAAAGTTTATGTTTAGAGCCTGTGAATAATATCTACCCCTGCTATCACGACCACCTTATTTTGAGTCCATTAGCGAGCACTAGAATCATCGAACTGCAACATCATGTATGAAAAGGGGGAAGGTGGGCAAAAGAGAGGAAGACCCTCAACCAGATAGATTGACACAGTGACTTTTACAAGGGGCTCTAGTGTGTCAGAGACTGTGAGGATGGCACAGGGCAGGACTGGGTTCAGATCTGTTATTCATAGAGTTGCTATGAGCTGTACTCAACAGTACCTAATAACAACAGCAAAAACCACAGGAGTGGGTGGAGACTAACACCAATGAATGGATTCTGTCCACCCAATTATCAATCAATTGAAGGCCATTCATATGGTACATAAATAGCTTCACAATTTATAACCTTTCAGAAAGTCCTGTCTATTATCTATATATCATCTATATATATATATCACTATCTCTATCTCTATCTTATTGATCTTTGCGTCATGAGTATATATATATATACACATATGTATGTGCGTGTGTGTGTGTGTGTGTGTATATGATTGAACTTTTTGTGTCACCAATCTTTTAGATTTGCTTCTTCCAAGTCCCCAACCATCCATCCATCCAGTGAAACCTTTGCAATTGTCAATGTAGATTCCTTCTTCTAACTCTCTCTCATAGACTCTCCAATGCCTTGCCACTGTTTGTGCTCAGTGAAGGACTTTTCTTTACCATTGTCTATAAGGTCACCACTGAGTGGGCCTATGGTGCTACAGCAGTCTACTTTATATGACATATCCTACAAATCCTCTTCAAACTGGTTTTGAGGTTTTCATTTCTATGTTGACTTTTTTTAAAAAGTAGGTGCTATAGAGTTGACTGTGATTCACAGCAATACTGTGAACAACAGATTGAAACTTCCCTATCCTGCTCACAATCTCTGCCATGCACAGACTCATTGCCATCGTTACTGTGTCAGTCCATCCTGATGAGGATCTTCCACTATTTTGCTGACCCTTTAGTTTCCCAAGAATGATGTCTTATTACTGAAACCTCCTGACAACATGCCCAAAGTATGTTAAATGAAATTTCTCTATCCTTGCCTAAAAGAAACACCCTGATTCACTTTCTGCAAGACAGAGTATATTTTTTATTGACAGTCAGTGGTATATGTTGATTAGTCATAATGTACCAGTTGCTTGCCACAGAAAAATCAATTTTGGAGATAGAGTTTGGATTGGAAAAAAGCAGTAGTTTTATTTATAAGTGTGCACACAGGAGACAGGGGTTATGAGTTCCTTAAATCTGTCTGCCCATCTTGGAGACTTCTAGGGAAAGGGCAGGACAGTAAATGTGAGATGTTTTTACAGTATGATCTTTTGTCTGGGCATTTGGATCGAGTTATTTTGCCCCGGGCCAACTCACTGAATCTTCTTGAGGTCCCGAGATAGTTTGCTCTTTCTTACATGATAAAACTGAGCAATTCTCAATTACAGATTGCAGGGTAGACAGGCAAACATCAGAAGGCTTCAGTTTTTGTAAGGAAGCTTGTGAATTTCTTCTTCTGAACCAAGACAAAAAAAACCTTCTTCACTTTTAAAATGGTATGTGTTGTTATATGCCATCGAGTTGCCTGTGACTCATAGTGCCTCTATGTACAAGAGTTCTGAACCGTGCTCTATACTGAGCCAGTATTGCTAACTCTGGCACACCTACCCTCATTGCTCTCCTTACTGTACTGCTCCATCTCATCTGGGTCTTCCTCTCCTGTACTGTCTCTCCACTCTTCAGAGCATGATGTCATTTTCCAAGGACCGGTCGCTCTTGGCCAAGTGTCCAAAGTATGTACGATGGAGCTTCAAAATCCTGACCTCCCTGGAGAAACTTGGTTTCATCCTCTCCAAGATAGACTTATCTGTTTTCTTGGTATGTTCAAGACTCTTCTCCAGCACCACAACTCAAAGGCATAGATTCTTCTTCTATTGTTCTTAGTCATTGTCCAGCTTTCTGATGTATAGCAAGTAATTGCAAGGACCATGGCCTGGATCGGGGGCACTTTAGTCTCTAGACTGACATTGTTGGCTTCTCATTACTCTGGAGAGATCCCTGGTAGCAGATTTCCCCAGTGCAATTTGTGTTTTGATTTCCTGACTGCTTGTGCCAAGAGTGTTGATTGTGGAGCTGAACAACATGTAATTGTTAACAACATCAATCTCTTCTTATTCTAGCATGGTACTGCCAATTGGTCCAGTAGTGAAAATCTTTGTTTTCTTAATTTTGAGCTTCATTCGATATTGAAGACTACAGTCCTTGACCTTCGTCAGCAAGCACTTCAGGTCCTCCTCAGTTTCAGCAACCAAGTTATACATAGAAAAATACTAGTCTAACTTTAGCTTAGGGTATTGTGAAAGGTTATTATTATATACTATTGAGTCAGCACTGAGTCATAACTCACCTTCTGGTGGATTTTTAGAAGCAGTAAAAATCACATAGGGGGGAATTCCCCATGTTTCTCCCAAGGAGCAGCTGGTGGATTTGAACAACATGGCATTGTGTTGGCAGTGCAACTCCTTACTACTAAGCCATCAGCACTCTTTATGTGAAATGTAGCTGTTGTTGCTGTCTGCCATTTAGTGGGAAACTGACCCATAGCGGATTCTTTAGCAGGTTCTCAGAGACGGTAAATCATGTAGGAGGAAACTGCCCATATTACTTCTGGGATATGAATGATTAGTATCCTTTAATTGAGATGTTAGTCTTTCATAATTTTATTAGTTGCATTATTACAGAGCATTAAAGATAGAAACTGATTTCCTGCTACTAAAGTGTTAGTTTTCTATTACTTTATTGAAGAGTGTAATAAGTTTCACAGGAAGTCAAAGGTCTGGGCTGAGGGGAGGGAGCAAGGCACTATTAGTTGGTTTCAAAGGGTATCCTGCAGCAAGGATGTTCCTTAAGGACTTTCCTGAGCTCAGTCTCTTAATGTACATGCCATTTTCACCTGATGATGGATTGGTATTCCTGTGCAAACCTAACAAGTCTCAGTAACAAGCCAGAATATTTTTCTCAGGAAGAGACTAGTTATCTGAAGAAGAGTGAATAGATTTTCATATTGATGCTCACAAGAGATTCTAGGTTGTCAGCTGTGATTGAACTGACACAGACTTGGGAGGAGTCCACATCTGATAGAGTATTCACCTTTGACATAGCTAGGATTTTCACGAGTGGATTTTTCACTACTCACTCAGAATTACATGGTGCGAATCCACCAGCTGCTCTGCAGGAGAAAGACGGGTAATCTCCTCCCATGTGATTAGGTGCCTTTAAAACCCACTGGAGGGTCAGCTATGGCTTGGTTCTGACTTGATGGTATACAACAACGACATGTTCTTATATATCTTAGTTTAGAAGTTCTATTGAATCCACCTGTTCAGCATGATGGTGACAGGCAAGTCTTCACTGACAGGTATGTGATATCTGCACATGGGGTAAATGAGAATTCTGCCACTGAGCCCTGTCACTGAGGCTTTGGACAGCAGCCTGCTTGCCATGGACATTTCAAGCATCAATGGATATGCTGGACCATAAGGTCCGAGTGGTAGAGGGTTCTTTTCCTGTACCCTAAATTTGTTGGATTTGCTTCTCTTGCTCTCTCCTCACTCAAAACTGGAAGCTTTTTGGGTAGCTGTGTACATGGTCCGAAGTAGCACCTTTAAATTTGGATACTACTAAAGAAGGTGACCTGACAGAACACAGAAATTGTGGAACAATATCATTAAAATCACATGCAAGCGAGATTCTGCTGAAAATGATCCAAAAACGACTGGAGTGTAGGGGAGCTCTGGTGGCCTAGTGGCAAGAAGCTGCACTGCAATCCCAGAGATGCATGGTTCGAATCCACCAGATGCTCTGCCAGGAAAGGAGGGACAATCTCCTTCTGTACCAGCCAGATCTGATCTGATGGTACACAGACACACATACACAAAAATAATAATAATTTTAAAAACCCAAAAAAACCGACTGGAGCAACACATCAACAGAGATCTACCAGATATGCAGGCTGGGTTTAGAAGAGGTCATGGTACTAGGTAGGAATAGGATAGCTAATGTTAGATGGATCTTGGCTGAAAGCAGAGAGTACTAGAGGAATGTCCACCTGTGTTTCATTTACTATGTAAAGGCTTTTGATTGTGTGGATCACAACAAACTGTGGCTGACTCGGAGGAAAATGAGAATACCAGAACATTTGATTGTGTTTATGAGAAATGTATACTTGAACCAAGAAGCAGTTGTCAGAACAGAGGAAGGAGACATTGTATGCTTCAAAATCAGGAAGGGTGTCCGCCAGAGATGTATTCTGTCTCCATACCTGTTCAATCTATAAGCATAACAGATCATTTGGGATGGTGGGCTGTATGAGGAGGAATGTGGCATCAGGATTGGAGGAAGATTAAACAAGAACCTGCATTATGCAGATGACACGACTCTACTTGCTGAAACTGAGGAGGACCTGAAGCGCTTGCTGAAGAAAGTCAAGGACTGCAGCCTTCAGTATGGAATTGGCAGCATCATTATGGATGGTGAAGAGATCGAGATTGTTAACAGTTTTAGTTTGCTTGGCTCAACAATCAACACTCTTAGTACCAGCAGCCAGGAAATCAATTGATGAATTGTATTGGGAAAGTCACCTCTCAGGGACTTCTCTAGAGTACTAATACTGAAGAGCAACAACGTCAGGCTGGAGACTAAGGTGCACCTGATCCAGGCCACAATCTTCACAATTGCATGTTATCCTTCAGAGACCTGGACAATGACTGGGGATGATGAAGGAGAATTGATGCCTTTGAGTTGTGGTACTGGAGAAGAGTATTGAATATATCATGGACTGTTAGGAGAACAAACAGGTTTGTGCTGGAGAGGGTGAAACTGGGCTGTTCCTTGGAGGGAAGGATTATGAAGTTTTGTCTAACATACTTTGGGCATATTGCAAGGAAGGACTAGTCCTTGGAGAGGGACATCATGTTTGGGAGGGTGGAAGGACAGCACAAGAGAGGAAGACATTCAATGAGATGGATTGATTCAGTGACTGGGGTAATGGGAAAAGGTGTGTCATAGACAATAAGATTGGCACAAGATAGAGCAGAGTTTAGGGCTATTGTACATAAGGTTGCTATAAGTTGCAAGCGACTCACCGGCATATAACAACAACAACTGCCAATATTCAAACAAGGTTACCAAGCTTTTATTCCTTGTGGGTAGAACAAAGAGCAGCAATGTTATTTACCTTGAGGGGAATTTCTCAACAGACGTCCTAGCATGACTCTTTAGAAATGTCCCTGATGTGAAGGGCCTCTGAATTCTTTGGTCTTGTGTCTCACCTTCCCGTTCACATGGATGGTAAGAAGGCATTGAAAGTTTGTGTGACTTCCTGTTTATCAGGTCCAATCAGTGTTCTCTATTGAGTATCTATTGAGCTTTGTGGAGTATCAAGGGGATCAAGAGCTCTGAGTATTTAATGACAGTAGAGAGCAGGAGAATGGACTTGGCCTTGAGAAAACTTTGCAAAGCTGTACTAACCATGCCAGATGCAAGCACATTGCTTCTGTGGATCCCTGCAAATCGGTATGGAGAGAAGGGCATTAGCCAGGTCAACAGCTGCATACCAAGAGCCAAGTTCTCTCTCTCATTGCAGTTGTGTAAGAATTGACTCACAGCTTCTCTATGGGGTGAGACTGAGAAAAATTGGATAAATTATTTACACTGCATTGAAATAGATGGGGGAGAGAACAGTTTAAAAGTGATATATGATTGGTTATTATGGCTATGATGGGAGTCCAGAGTGAAGGTTGCATAGTGGAGTGTACTGGGGGGAGGGGAGGGGAGCGGGGAAAGGACTGTATACCAATGAAGGAATTTTTCTTTTATTTTTCAGAGGGAGGAGCGAACTGGGGGGGGGGGGGAGGGGGCAGGGAGAAAAATGTTACAATGATGAAAGGAAATCCAAAATTTCTGTAAATGTTCATTAAAATTCATAACATTTAAAAAAAATGAATTGACTCACAGATGAGCCTCCAGTAGATTTTTTCAGAAGCTGTGAATTATATGGGATTCCCATCATTCTCCTGCAGAGAAGGTGGTGGATTAGAACTGCTAGCCTTTGAATTGGCAACACAAATCCTTATCCACTAGGCCACCAGAGTTCCCTCAACTACTAAGCATCATGCTGATTTGCTTTAGCAAAAACACTACTACATCTTTTCAGACAAATATATTAAGATATCTTCTCTCGCTTTGTGGCTCACTTGAATTTTCTCAGCCATGTATTTGGCAAGCAAAATTTTTTTCATTTGGATATAGTGTAATTTATCTTTTTCTTTTGTGGTTTGTGAATTTGTGTCCCAGCTAAGGAATTTTTACCTCCCTCAAGAATGCGGATTTTCTGTTTTCTCTTAGGAGTTATGTCCTGTATATTTTAATCTTTTACATATAGAGCTCTGACTTCAATCAAGTTGCTTTTATTCGAAATGCTGGACTCACACAGCAGAGTAATACGTGCTGTGAGAATCAGGAGAATGAGATGGGGAGGGAAAACAAGGGAGGCTCTAACCCATGCTGGGGGCCTGAGGCAGGTGTTCTGAGCAGGCTTCCTGAAGTGGTGCCTCTTTTGAAGGATGGAAAGAGCTAAATGATGTTGTGGATCAATATTATAGGCAGAAGGGGTAGTATGTCAGCACATGCCTGAGGTAAGGAAAGGAATTGGGTGCACTATAAGATACAGAGGGCTGATACCACATCAGGTGGAGAGCTGCTCACAAGGAAAACTTGTAAACTTAGAGTTTGTAATAGCTATAATAGTTGTTGTTATCGCACAGGGAAAGCCTGCAGTTAGGAATCTCTTCAAATTATTGAGGAGTAATGTCATCTGTTTAAGGACTAAGGTGCATCTGATTCAGGTCATGGTTTTTCCGATTACTTGCTTTGCATCTGATGATGCTGGACGATGAATAGGGATGACAGAAAAATTGATGTCTTTGAGCTATGGTGTTAGAGAAGAGCACGGAACATCTCATGGATGACCAAGAGAACAAACAAATATGTCTTGGAAAAAGCGCAGCTGGAGTGTTCTTTGGCGGCAAAGATGATGAAGCTTTGCCTCGCATTCTTTGGGCATGTTGCTAGGAGAGGGACATGATTCTTGAAAGGGTAGAGGGTCAGCAAAGGAGAAGAAGACCTTCAACCAGGTGGATCGATGTGTTGACTGTCCCAATGGGCTCTAGAGTGTCAGTGATTGTGCAGATGGCACAGAATAGGACAGGATTCGGATATGTTGTTCATAGGGTCTCTGTGAGTCATACTTGACAGCACCTAGCAGCAACAATACACGTGAGTGGCTTTAAGGAAAAGATATTTATTTTCTCTTAGTTCTGAAATATCAAAGTCCAAATCTGAGGGTCTTGGTCATGTGTCTCCTTATTTGTTGTCATGGATGCTTCCTGATGTTCTGGTTTCTAGATATTTCTCACACACTATTTCTGAATTTGAACTTGATAATGTGCTTTGACCTAAAAGATATTAACAAATATGATACAAGCAAAGGCTTCAAAAGTGCTTGTGCATTTCAGAAGACCTTTTTTGCTCCTGGAGACTTTACAACGGGAATCAGCGGGTTTTGGCATCCTGAAGGGTTAGGAAGCCTGGAGAGAAATGGCTCAGCTCTCTAACAAATGCATCCACTTTGTGAGAACCCAGACTTGTCTGTGAAGTCCTCTGAGTTAACTAGCCCCCAATAAGCTACCCCAGGTTAGAAGAATCATTTATTCTATTCATAGAATCAGGAGAAATGATAGTTATTTTAAGTTGACTCATTCTGGGATAGTTTGTTACTCAGCAGAAACTAACTTATACAAGTATAAAGCAACTAGATTATGCACCAGCTGGGAAATTCCACCTGTTAGACTAGGGTGAAAATTCTGGGCTTTATAAAGGTGGGTCTGAAACCTTGGTTCAACTACAACTCTGCCATAGACCAGCTGGGGGCTTTTTAGCTCTCTCATTTCAGTTTCTCCTTAAAATTGTAGACCATTATAGAATCTATGCTCATGGGATAGAAAGAAGATTAAAAGCATATATAAGTACCAAAATCACAGTGCTTTTTCTATCAAAAGGGCTCAGAGGAAGTATTGGCTGGTTATTGCTAGCCTCATATGTGGCTTCCTTCTATCTTTGCAGACCTTTGAGGGCTTCCTCACATCAGTTGACTCAGATCCCTAGGACTGACTGAGAAGTTTGTGACCATATCCCTGTAACATATATCTCTGCCAGGATGACTCTCCCCTGAGTCTAATTGAATCTGTTCTCACCCCGAGTTGTCCTGTGTGCCCTAATACGTCTTCTCCTCAAAGATGTGATCCTCTTAAGTTAGAAACTAAATTTTATTAGTATGTACAGAATTTCAGATTGGAACACAATTCTACATGCATTCAAGACAGTAGCTATATTGCTGACTGGCTGTCCAAACACGTAGAGACTTTAAGGTAAACAACATTAAAAAGGAACATCAGGGGAAATTAGAGACAGCCGCAATGTTTCTAAGGCATACTATTTGACTTTATAAGATGCACGTAAATCATTATGTCATTCTTGTGACAAACTTTCCTTCTGCTCTGAGACGGAAATATCGAGCGCCTCTCTGCTTCCCCAAACCCTAGAGTGTGGGAGAGCCCAAGAAGAGTAGGCCCAAGAATGGTCTCTTTGAAGAACCAAAGGATCACTTGAGGGAGTTCGTCTGCAGGAGGATCCAAGGTGATAATCTCACTGCATTCTAAAAGGGCCATGTGATTAGGTATTATTGTCATGACAGGAGTGCAGAAGGAATGCTATGTAGTGGAGTGGACTTGGGGGGGAGGGATTGTGTAACAATGACAGAATTTTTCTTTTACTTTTCAAAGAGAAGAACAAATTGAGGGAAGGGGTGGGTGGGGAGAAAAGTGCAACAATGAATGAATGGAAATCCAAATTTCTGTAAACTTTCATTAAAATGAATAATAATAATAAAAAAGGCAATATTTTAAGAAGCAACAAAACTATGAGTAATGTTCTCAGTGTTACAGTCTTCATTTTATAAATGAAGAAATTGAAGGTCAGAGAAGAGACTTGTGCAAATTCATAAAGCCAAGAGACAACAGCCTTTCTGACAACAGCCACCTCTGCTTCTTACTGAGCTTAATTAACTCTCTCATAATCCTGTGCCATGGTTACTGTCATTCCTACTTTATAAAGGAAGAAACTGGACTCCTTACATAGCTAAGAAGAGCCTGAGTGTTTTAAAAATATATTGTTATTTAAGTGAAAATTGACACAACAAATTGTTTTCCATTGAACCATTCATCTGCTTTTTGTTTTCTGACCTTAATTTCAATTCCAACATTGTAACAGCAGGCTTCTTGCCTCCTGCCTTTGATTCTTATTTTCACTCATCTTTCTCTCCTATCCCTTTATGCTTTATGAACTTTTCCCTTGTGCAGATGCCTCCCTTTGTATCTTGCACAGTTGACTGATCTAGAGAGTGACTACCTCCCTATTGTTGTTGTTAATATGTACTGTTGAATCACTTGCAACTCATAACAGCACTATATACAACAGCCCTAAACCTTGCTCTATCCTGTACAAACCTTATTGTCCTTGACATACCTAAATCCATTACCCTAGTCACTGAGTCAATCCAACTCATTGAGGATCTTCTTCTCTTGCACTGTCCCTCCATCTTCCCAAGCATGTTGTCACTCTCCAAGGACTGGTCCCTCCTTGCAATATGCGCAAAGTATGTCAGACAAAGCTTCAGAATCCTTGACTCCAAGGAGCAGCTTGCTTTCAACCTCTCTAGAATGAACCTGTTTGATCTCTCAACCATCCATGATATATTCAATACCCTTCTCCAGCACCACAACTGAAAGGAATCAATTCTCCTTCTATCATTCCTAGTCATTGTCCAGCTTTCTGATGCATAGCAACTAATTGCAAAGACTATGGCCTGGATCAGGCTCACCTTAGTCTTGAGACTGACATCATTGCTCTTCATTACTTTGGAGAGGTCCCTGACAGCTGACTTTCTCAATGAAAGTCATCATTTAATTTCCTGTGTGCTCATTTTATAAATTTGCCTACTATTTGGTTGAAAATTGAGCCATAAGTATGAGTTCACGTCTAAATCTGAAGGCTCATGAAGAGCCATTGTTTCTGGGATTCCACCAGTCTCTATCTTTTGGGTGTTTTCTTGCTAGTCTGGGATATTCAGTACTCTTCTCCAACACCACAACTTACAGGCATCAATTATTTTTCTGTCATCCTTATTCATTGTTCAGCTCTCAGATGCATAGCAAGTGATTGGAAAGACCTGAATTTCCTGAATCAGGTGCATCTTACTGCTAAACTGACAGCCTTACTTTTCAGTAATTTAGAGAGGTCTGTGACGGCAGACTTTCCCAGTGTAATACATCCCCTTATCTCCCGACTGCTCATATCAAGTGTGTTGACTGTGGATCCAAGTAAAAGAAATTCGTTGGCAGTTTCATTCTTTTCTCCATCTATCATGATATTGTCTATTGGTCTAGTAGTGAGAATTTTTGTTTTATTAATGGTGAGATGTAATCCATATAAAGGCTATAGTCTTCGATCTTCTGCAACAAGTGATTCAAGTCCTCACTTTCAACAAGCAAGGTTAGGTTATCTGCATAACACAGGTTCTGACTCACAACCTGTTATAAGACTCTGATCACAGTCTTCCTCTGATCTTGATGCCACATTACTTTTCAGAGTCCAGCTTCTTGAATGATTTACTCAACATATAGATTCAGTAGATTTGGAGAGAGGATACAGCCTTGTTGCCCACCTTCCTTGATTATAAACCATGTGGCAATGATACACCTTGTTTGCCGAAACTGAGGAAGACCTGAAGCATTTGCTGCAGAAGATCAAGGACTGTAGTCTTCAATATGTACTGAAGCTCAACATCAAAAAGACAAAGATTCTTACAACATGATAGATGGAGAAGAGATTGAAGTTATTAACAATTTCAGCTTCTTTGGCTACACAATCAACACTTTTGGCACCAGCAGTTAGGAAATCAAAATTGTATTGGGGAAGTCTGCTGTCAGACATCTCTCCAAAGTGCTAAAGAGCAATGATGTCAGTCTAGAGACTAAGGTGTGCCTTAGGTCATGGTCTTTGCAGTTACTTGCTATGCATCAGAGAGCTGGACAATGACTAAGGATGATAAAAGATGAACTCATGCCTTTGAATTGTGATGCTGGAAAAGAGTATTAAATATACCATCTACCACCAAGAGAACAAACAGGTTTGTCTTGGAGAGAGTGAAACTAAGTTTCTCCTTGGAGACAAGGAATTTGAAGCTCTGTCTCACATAATTTGGACATGTAAGTGGAGGGACTAGTCACTGGAGAAAGACATCATACTTGGAAGGATGGAAGGACAATGCAAAAGAGGAAGAGGATGAGATGATTGACACAGTAACTGGGGTTATAGGGGTAGGTGTGTCAGAGTCAGTGAGATTGGCTCAAGATAGGGTTGTTGTACATAGGGTTGCTATGAGTTGCTGGTGACTTGTGGCTCATAACAACTCCAACAGTGTTCTTTTGCTCTTTTAGTACGACTTCTTAATCTAGGTATAGGTTTCACATGAGCACAATTGAATGTTCTGAGATAGTAAGAAGCTGCTGCAATCCCAAAGGGATGCAGTTCAAATCCACCAGCTACTCTGTAAGAGAAGGATGGGTAGTCTTCTTCTGTGTGAATTACTGCCTCTGAAAACCCACTGGAGGGTCAGCTATGAGTTGATTCTGATTTGACAGCACACAACACTTACTCAATGTTAGCCATCATTTGCTATGGTCTACACAATCAACATGAGTTATACAGATGCACAACCTTGCTTGCTGAAACTGAAAGCTTGCTAAAACTGAAATGCTGAAAGCATATGCTGCAGAAGGTCAAGAACTGTAGGCTGCAACATGGTTTGAAGATAAACATCAAGGCAACCAAGTTTCTCACCACTGGACCACTTGGAAGTGCCATGATAGATGGGCAAGAGATTGAGATTGTTAACAATTTCTGCTTGCTAGTTTCCACAATCAACACTTTTGGCACTAGCAGTCAAGTAATCAAAAGACAAATTGTATTAGGAAAATCTGCTCCTAGGAAACTTTCTGGAGTGCTGAAGAATGACAATGTCATTCTAGAGGCTAAGGTGTGTGTTATGCAGGCCATGGCATTTTCAATTACTTGCTATGCATCAGAATGGTGGACAAAGACCAAAGATGACAACATAAAAAGATGTCTTTGGGTTGTGGTGCTAGAGAAGACCTCAGGCTTGGAAAGGTGGAGGGTGGGTGAAAGAGAGGAAGACCTCCAACCACATGGATTGACACAGTGACTGCTGCAATGTGCTTGGTGTGTCAGTGATGATGAGGATGGCACAGGATAGGACAGGGTTCAGATCTGCTGTTCACAGGGTGACTTGATGGTACCCAACAACAACAACAAAACTCTATAAAACTAGCAGACTGGTAGTCTTCGTGTTTCTGGATTTTGTTCTACATCTATTCCATACTCTGTCCAGGAGGCTCTACTGTGATTCCTCTCCGAACACCTTCTAGTTTCTGGTCTCAGGATTAGGGAGATTATGGTTCTCATGACACATTAGTATTGTGGACTACTTGTTTCCATGTTCCTTTGATTTTCTTCTCTATTCTTTACTCTGGACAGGGAAAGACCCTTAGATGGCCCCACTTGAAAGCTTTTAAGACTCTAGTTGATAAGTAAGATGTAGAATATTGTTTCTGTGCACTGCATTCATGCCAGTTGACCTTGATGTTGTCAAAGACTATGGGACTGATGCTCCAGGACCAATGACTCATTCCCCCAGGGTGTGTGGTTATGGTTAAGAAGTTTATGCAACTTCGCTCCCTGTCAGCAGAATCTGAGATTTTATTCCATTTTTGTCATCCCAAAGTACCAGTAGCTGTTACCCTTTCCCCCTCACGTATTTGGGTTAATTTAATAGCGGTAACAAACAGACTTTAGTGACAATATAAAGGACACCTTTTAGTTTGAAGGTCCAGGGAAGCCTGGACAGGACAGGCTGCAGGACCTGTCTCTGGTCTACAGGAGAGAGCACAGATTCCCAAGATTCAGAGAGATCCTACTTAGAGTAGAGATAACCAGGGACCAGGGTGAGGTCATCACATTATCCTATAGAGGTAGCTCCCTGGAGCCTCCCCTGTGTACAGACATCTGAGGAACCAAGCCTAGCTGTGTGTTAATGACAACCATCATCACCCCACCACAATAATAGCCACCTTGCTGAAATGCTTCCTTGGAAGGACACATTAACACTGTGCCAAACTACACTTCCCTAACCTTTTTCCATTTTAAGGTTCGTGTAGAAAATGGCAGCGTTTACCTGGCCTCCTGGGGAATGTTCTCTGTGTGTAAGAACGTGACAGCTCAGGCTCTGACTGCCCCAGTCTCACTCTCAGCCCTGATTCAAGATAACCAGCCCACTCAGTGCAGGCCTGGGCTCTCCATGGAGTTAGATACAGACCCTCATGTCCCCACTGGACTTAGGCTTATGCTAGGGACATGCTATTGCTCACCTTCTGTAGTGTCTCAGGAGTCCAGGCCTGCAAAGGAGCTGCCAGACTCCTGGTGACCAGCTCAGGGCGATTGAACAGAGCATTCCGGCTTGTTTGTGGCTTAGTCCATAGCAAGTTGAGCTGCTAACCCAGAGTCTGGTAATTCAAATCCCCCAGTGACTCTGTGGGAGAAAGGTGCTTGTGATTTGTACCCTCAGCAATCAGACGGAATATCGTTATTAGTCCGAATGACTGGATGACAAAGAGTGTGAGGCTTTTGTTTATGCTTTATTGTTTTGCTTTGTTTTTTCCCCTCAAGCTGAAAGGGGCTGTGAGCCAGCAGGGCCCTGCATATTCTTCACCTCAGGAGGAGTTTTCTAAAGACAGAGGGACCTGTTTATGTGGTTTGAGGCCATGAAGGTATGCCACTTGTCTCCCTCAGCCCCTGCTCTAGAAGTGAGGACCTAAACAAGACCACCTTGCCTCCCACGTGAGGGCTATAGTCAACTCCTCAGCCTCCTTGTCTCTTATTAAATAATTTCACCTTCCTTAAGCTTGGCCTCAAGGCCTCTGCCTCCCTCCCAGCCCCACCCATTTCTCTGTGCTCCCTCCAACCCCCTCCCTTGCCAGAAAGCCTCACTTAGTGGGTTTCCCTAGCAGCTCTCTGTGGCTGACCCAGCTTCATTGAATCCTCAGAAAATGAGTTTTCCTTGCGTGTCAACCCTTCATCTTTCGCTAAGATTTTATAGCACAAAAAAAAGTAAAAAAAAAAAAAAACCAACAAAAACCAAACCAACCCCGACTTAACGTTTATTGAGATAAATACTGAGAGTCTGAGAGGCCAAAGTGTTAAAAATGCATCTTCTGCCGCTGCTGACACTAGGAACGGTTCCCGATAAGCCGAGCTTTCATTATCTGCCTGGAATTGTCCCCGCAGAGAGAATGGCAATGTTTGGCACAGAGCACGTGACCAGAGGATCACTCAGTCATGGGGCTCCCAGCACATTTCATTTGATCACCTCCAGCCATCCCAGCCCCATCCCTGCCTTTTGTCACTGCTCATTCAAGTACTCAATCATTCATTCAACAATGTTTATCAACAACTGCTCTGTGCCAGTGCTTGGGGCTGGGCAATGAACAGGACGATGCGGCCTCAGGCAGCCTCCAGGTCCCTCTCAGTCCACCCTGAGTTCCTCCTCCACGCCCCACCCACCTGCTCAGCCAGTTTGCTCCCAAGGTCTCTGAGTCTTCAGTTCGGGAACTCTGCTTCTCCACCCTTCTCCAGAAGTTGGCTCACCCATTCATTCTTCCTTCGTCAAATAATTAAGTCTTCCCTATGCTGGGCACTTTTCTAGGTCAGGAAACACAGGTCAGAACAAGACAGAGAAGATCCTTAGTGGGGAGAGAGGTGATAAGTGAATAGATAACAAGTCCCAGTGTTAGGGGGATAAAGAGACCAGGCATGGTGATTTATTCCTTTGTTCTGTGAGTTGGGTTGGGGCTGTGTTTGTGGAAGCTCTGGTAGTCCAGCGGCCAGAGAGCTGGCCTGCCAGTCCGAAGGTGTATGGTTTGGATCCACAGTTGTTCCTCAGGAGAAGAGGGTCAGTCCCCCCACAAGTGACTCACAGCCTCTGCAAACCTGCTGCAGGGACAGCAACGAACTGGTTCTGACCTGATGGCAGTGACTACCCCAGTCTCAGAGTAACAAAGAGAGCTAGTCACTTGGTTTTACCTTCCAGAACTTGCTTTGCTCAGAGGGAGTGGGAGGCTGGAGAAAGACCATTCAACAGGAGTGGGAAACCACAGCCAAACCCTGACTAGGTGTCTACCAGCCTGTGTGACCTTGGCTAGGGCTTTTCCCCATCCCCTTACCATGCAGGTATGCCATGTGTCGTTTTCAGCCCCTGTGAAAGTAGTGACTGGCATCGGGATACCTAAGTCCTGGTCTGAAGTGTCAGGGAAGCAGGGACTTTCTCAGCCCTCCCTGCTCTGTCCTCTCCCTCAGAACAGTGCCTGGCACACTCTAGGCACTTGGTACTGCATACCCAGGATACTTCAGGTTCCTGACCACTACGATAAAGTGAATATTGCAATCAAGTGAGTCACATGAATTTTTGGGGGGTTTCCAGTGCACATAAAATCATGTTTACATTTTGCTATTAAATATGCGTTCTGAAAAAGTCTGAAATATTTTGAGAGTTTCCAAAACATGACAGAGAAGCAAAGAGAACACATGTTGTTAGGAAAATGATGGCACTCCACGTACTTGATGCAGAGTTGCCACAGGCCTCCAATTTGTAGAAGTGGAACTACTTGCAAAAGTAATAAAGTAAAGGCAGTAAAATGAGCCATGGTTGTACTTATTTGTTAAATGAATAAAATTATTCCCATTTTATAGATGAAGAAACTGAAGCCTGCAATGTAAGGATTGTCACAAGGTCATATATTTACTGGTCCCCCCTGGAGATGTGTCTGTATGCATCAGAGTCTCCAGGGTAAATTCTCCTGGGGAATGTGTTAAAGGGAAGACTCAGAACTGAGGTGGTGCCTGAGAATCTGTATTTTTACAAGCCCCCAGGTTGTGCTGACACTGTATCACTTAAAGCTGCAAACATCAAGAACACAGAGCATTTGCATTCAGCTGATCTGACCCCACTACTTAGTACTTATCCATAAGAGAAGTACTGGGAGATCTTAAGTCCAGAGGGCAAGTGGAATTGGGGGGAGGGGTGTCTAGGGACTTTCTCAGAGAAGGGTGAATGGACTGGAGCCTTCCAACATGGCCCTGGATGGGAAAGAGAAGTAACCGGAGATGGGTGAAGTGCGCTGAGGATGGAGCCAATGAGGTCCAGACAGCTTTACAGCAATGGCCCTCAAAGTCTTTGCTCCTCCCTGGCAGAAGTGTTAGGATTTTCTTCTAACTCCTGGGATCCAGGGTGTGCTCAACTCAGCGTGAAGTAGCCATGCCAGAAATACTCCACACCAGAAAGTGCTCACATCCACCTGGGGTGCAGAACAGTTTGTTGCTGATGAAGCAAGATGCTAGAGGTCACAGCATGACCATTTTTAATGTGGATGCTTTTCTGCTTTCCTCCTCTCCTGCAACCTATTAACTTCCAATTTCCTCCTCTGCTTTCCTCCTCTAACTGTTTTACTAGTCTCTCTGAAGCAAATCTCCTTAGTTTTTCCTCTCCCTGCTCTTCTTCCTTCAACCTGGTGTTGGTGGACTTCTGCTATGACTTGTGTGAGATTCCACATTTTAGGAAGCTTCCTAGTGCTTCCCAGTCTTGAAGGAAAATGACTGATGAGTGAAGGGACAGCAAAACCCCCATTTTTTATAAACCCCCATTAATGCTAGAGGCAGAAGCGGGCCATAACAATTCTTAACTTAAGGCAAACACGAATGCCCTGGGTAGAGTCTTGTCTGTTCTTGCAAAACAAAGAATTAACTAGTGTCTATGTGACACAGAGGGAGTAAAGGTGGGTAAAGTAGCCAGCCCGTCAGAAGCCGACCCATATGACAGATCACCCAACCCACCAACCATGATCTCAATCCCCCTGCCCCGACAGGGCACCCAAAGAAAGCTATAAAAACAATTGGAAGGGGGAGCTCGTGGCTTTTTCCCTAGCCACCCTCTTGCGGAATGAGAAAGTCTCCACATGTGGAATTAATAAACGCTCTTGAAATTTTCAGACGTGTGATTGGATCTCCTTTGAGGGGCTTTTTGTGGGCAGAACAATGAGGACATAATTTCCAAGAAGGATCCTCAAGAACCTTGCTCCTCCTGAGACCCCAAGTCAGTAGTGGAATCAGTACTGACAGTTTGAGGACACTTGCAGAGACCTGTGGGAGGAGACCAACATCACTATCCACTCCCACTGAGCTGCTTCCAAACCAAGGTGACTCTACAGGACAGAGTAGCATGGTCTCACAGTGTGTCTGAGGCTGTAAATCTTTATGGAGAACATGGCATCACCTTTCTCTCATGAAGATGCTGAGGAGTTGGAATGAGTGACCTTTTTGGTTAGCATCTCACTGCTTAATACACAGCACCATCAGAGCTCTTGAAAGAGGAGGCACCTGAGTTGAATCTTTAGATGGTGAGTAAATTTCAGGAAAGACATCATCAAGGGTACTCACCTCCAAAGTCCTATCTATTGAGCTGTTGTTGTTATGTGCCATCCAGTCTCCTGAAAATCATCGTGACGCTATGCGCCACAGATCTGAACCCTACCTCATCCTGAGCAAATCTCACTTTTCTCCAACACACCTACTGCCATCATTCCGGTATGTGTCAGTCCATCATTCACTGTCACTCCACCCTTCCAAGCTTGATGTCCTTCTCCATGGGACTGGTCCCTCTGGGCAACATAACCAAAGTATATCAGACAGACCTTCATAATCCTTGTCTCCAAGGAACATCTTCGCTTTACCCTTTCCAGGAGAGTTCTGTTTGTTCTCTTGGCAGTCTATGTTATGTTCAATACTCTTCTGCAGCACCACAATTCATAAACATCGATTCTTCTTCTGTTATCCTTAGCTGTTGTCCAGCTTTCTGATACATACCAAGTAACTGCAAAGACCATGGCCTCAAGCAAATCACACTTTAGTCTCTAGACTGACAACATTGCTCTTTAGCACTCTGGAGAGGTCTCTGACAGCAGATTGTCTCAGTGTAATTTATCTTTTGATTTCCTGACTTCTGATGAGAAAGGTCTTGATTGTGGAACTGAGCAAGCTGAATTTGTTAACAATCTCAATCTCTTCTCCATCTATTATGATGCTTTCAAATGGCCCAGTGGTGAGAATCTTGGTTTTCTTGATGTTAAGCTTCAATCCATATTAAAGACTGCAGTCCATGCCTTTCTTCAGCAAGCACTTCAAGTCCTTCTCAGAGGAAAACTCATCAGCAACCTCTGCTATGCAGATGACACAAATGTATTGAGTTTATGAGTGAGTGAATGAATTAATTAATCTAATACAATCGATACAGGCCATGGTCTTCGCTATCACTTGTTATGCATCAGAGAGTTGGACAGTGACGAAGGAGGATAGAAGGAGAAGTGATGCCTTTGAGCTGGAGAAGAGTATTGAGAATACTATGGACTGCTAGGAAAACAAACAGATTCATCCTGGAGAGGATTAAATCAGGTGGCTCCTTGGAGGCAAGGATTCTGAGGCTCCATCTAACATACTTTGGTCATACATACTTTGGTCTAACATACTCTGGTCAGAGGGACTGGTCCTCGGAGAGGAACATCATGCTTGGTGGGGTAGAGGGACAGCGCAGGAGGGGAAGGCCCTCTATGAGGTGGATTGATTCAGTGACTGGGATAATCGGAATGGGAGTGTCAGAGACAGTGCGATTGGCACAGGACAGAGCAGTTTTAGGGCTGTTGTACATAGATAGGGTTGCTATGAGTTGCAAGTGACTCAATAGCACATAACAACAACAACAACAATACAGACTAATCTACTAATCTAATGTAATCTAATCTAATCTAATTCAATCCAATCCTCTGCTGGACAACAGAGCTGAGTCTGATGCCTCTCAGGCCCTGTCAGAGCTCAGTGAGCTTACCCTTCTGTTCAGAAAATCCCTCTACATCCCTGAGAGAAGAAAATATTTTTCTTCCTGGTATTAGAATCTTCACCGAGGCCTCAGGTCACTGTACACAGACAGATAAGGGCTATTCTCCATCCTGGAACTCTCCTAGGTTTGAGTTTCTGGAAGCTCTCATCTCTCCCTAACTCCAGATTTCTCTGCTGCTGAGTTTGTTCACAACTTTTAGAAGGTAGCAGAGCTGTGGTGAACTAGTTCTGTGGACATAGAACTAGATGCTAACCTCCCATCTGCCTTTGGTGGACCCTCAGTGGGATGTTATAATACTATTTACTTTGTGGTAAATTTCTTGATAAAAGGACCCTGAATCAGTATCCTTTCCTACAAGAATGTCCTTTCATTGTGATGTTTGGCTTCAGTCATTGGGAGGTAGAGTTTCTGACTCCCCTCTTTAACATCAGGTGAGCCATATGCCTGATTGTGGTACAAAGAATGTGATACAAGTAGTTTTAGAGCCTGAGCCTCCAGAGCTGTTGAATACTCCCTCTGATTGTTTTGTATTCTCCTGGGGCAGCCTGCTGGGGATGAGAGACCATATTGAGAGGAATTAGCCCATTTGTCTCCTCTAAGAGCAGCAAAGACAAACAATAGCTCACTCTCCAGTGATGACAATTATATGAGAAAGTCCAGCTAAAATTATAATTGCTCATGGACTGTATTTATTGGAAGTAATAAGCTATGAGTTCTCTTTCCCTAGTCAAATCAATCTGCAGACTGGTAAATAACGTAAATGATTACTGATTTATAGCCACTGTGTTGTGGATTGTTGGGTTTTTTTTTTTGTTTTTTTTTTGTTTTGTTTTGTTTTTTTAAAGGATCAAAGTCACAGGCTATTGTTACATGCTGTTGGAACCAACTCAAAGCTGCCCCTGCAGTGGGTGCCAGAGGCAGTATATCACATGGGAGGAGATTGCCCATCCTTTTTCCACAGTGGATCTAATCACCTGCTTTTGGGTTGGCAGCATAACTGTTTACCACTAGGCCACCAGCAAACAGAACAAACATTGTGTGGTTGCTTCTTGATATGTGCTGTCAGGTAGCTTCCAACTTCTGGCAGGCCTCTGTACCAAGAACAAAACATTGACCAGTCCTGTGCCTCCTCACAACTCTGCTCTGCTTAAACATGCTTGGAGCCGCTGTGTCAGTTAATCTCATTGATGTCTTTCTCTTTGCTACGGACCTTCTGCTTTACCCTACATGATGTATTTCTTCAGGGACTAGGCCCTCCTAAATCTTACCATCCTTGCTTCTAAGAAGCATTCTGGCTGTACTTCTAAGATAGACTTGCTCATTCTTCTGGCAGTTCATGGTATATTCGATGCTCTTTGCCAATAACATGATTCAAAGGCATCAATTCTGCTTTGGGAATTTGCCTCAGTCATCCCCAAATCCTGATGGCCACCTCAAAACCTGTACCTAATTCAAATCAATAAATATCCGTGGAAGGAAGGGAGGGAGAATGGCAAGAGGAATCAGGGATTTATGACTTAAATCTCCAGCACAGCTTCCTGACATGTGTCTAGAAAGCTGAACTGTGCAAAGAATGGATGCATCTCCACAAACATGAGCATCCAGTTCCTAAAGTACTTGCATCCCATGAAGGCTGAGTGGCTGTGTTTTCTTTCTTGCATGGTGTTATTTTATTCTGCAGTTTCATTATGGGGAATAGGCCATCACCTCTGGTTGCAGCAGCAAAGTGAGGAGGGAAAGGCACTAATTTCCCAATTGTGGGCATGAAAGAAGGGGATTCACACTTACAGGCGAGTCAGGGGACCACTGAAAGAGAAGTGTTCAGGCTGATGTAACACTTTGTGGGATTCTCAATGTCTCTGGTGGGATGGTTAGCTGATGGGAGTCGGTCTAATGGCCTCACCCGAGTCCTTCGTGAGTCTTCTTAGGGCAGACAGGTGAGAAGCTGGCATCTCCTCTTCCATTCAAGTGCAGCTGGGCCCTAAACTGAATTTATGGAAGGTTCCCAGGAGTACCGGCTATTTCCTCTTACATGTTCCACCAGGTAGTGTGGAGAGGGGAGGGAGCACAGGCCTTAGTGGTAGAGGGTTTGGCTTTGACCTTTCTTTACCATTTTGAGCTGAGTGACTTTGGGCAAGTCACCACTTCTCTGGGTCTCATTTCCTTCCTGTAAAGGGAACATTAAAAAGAGGGGGGCTGTCTATTGCTTACCAGTTATCTGTTTTTGGTCCCATCTCCTCTATGAGATATTGAGATTATTTTCTTTATTCCTCACATCAACAATATTTGAATGAATGAATGAATGAATGAATAGATCAAATGGACAAATTGTCAAAGTGTAGTGTTTGGTGGGAATAAGAGTTTTAACAATCTGGCCACTATGCTAGTTCGTTTCCTTGGGCCCCTTTTCTCTGGAATCTCTACAGAATACTTGCTCTTCCTAATGTCCTTGTTCCTATGGAACCATTTGCTTTCCTCCAGAAGATTCATCTGTTCATTCAGCCCTTGGAGGACACTTGCTCAAGCAGTCCGATTGCCTGGCAGAGCACAGGAGATTATAGGACCTTTGCTTTTCTGGGAGATACTGAGCAATCTCCCAATACCTTCCTTCATCCAGACTCCAGGATACAGGAAGTTGAGCGTGGGCTGAGAGTTCAAGAATCTCAGTCCTAGAGAATGCTTTTCCTAACATATGGATCATATGACTTTAAATACCCTGTATAACCTTTATAAAATAAGGCTGATCACAATAATAACTTCCCAAAGTCATATGGTTGACAACAACAGAGCTGGGGTTTTAGTGTAGGTCTGGGTATCTCCAAAGCCCAGTGCCCTCTATTAATAGGCTCAATGTGCATTGTAAAGTAGACATGCTTGGAGTTAATGTTATTATCCTTTTACTCCATCATTCTCTGGCCCAAGAGAGCCTGTTCACAGCCCAATAGACTTGAGCTCATTTGCACTATCTCTCAGAGGTGTTTCTACCACTTAGAAATGCAAACTACCTCCTAGAGCACAATTGTCCTCCAAGGGTAAATGAACAGAGAAAAGCAGATGTTATTTATCAGTCCTTCTTTCTAGATCTTCAATTTATGGTCCTAATTTGTCCAGCTACAACTTGGAGTGAAATAAGTGAGGAGGTCAGAGAGGGAAAGACTTCTATGCTCGTTTATCTTAATCTATATAAATGTTTTACTAACTCTTCTAGACCAGTAATTAAACTTGCACATGAGTAATTGATGATCTACTTCACAGTCATTATAAATGATTGATGGAAAAAAGATTGATATTGTCAATGATTATATCGTGCTTGCATCCACAATCAACACCCATGGTAAAGCAGTTAGGAAATCAAAAGGCTTGTTGTACTGGGAAAACCTGCTGTCAAAGGCCTCTCCAAAGCATTAAAGAGCAAGGATATAAATTTAAAGACTAAAGTGCTCCTGATCCAGGCTATGGTCTTTTCAATTACTTGCTATGCATCTGAAAGTTGATCATGGACTGATGATGGCCAAGGTATAATAATTTTTGAATTGTGGTATTGGAGAAGAGAATTGAATAATCCATGGATGGCTAAAAGAATAAATGCATATGTCTTGGAGGTGTGCAACAAGAATTGTTCCTTAGAGACAAGGGTGGTAAAATATCATCTCACATACTTTGGGCATGTTGTTAGGAGGGACAAGACCTTGAAACAAAATATTGTACTTGTTAAACATGGAGGGTCAGCATAAGAAATGAAGACCTTCAACAAGATGGGTTGATATAGAGACTGTCGCAATAGAATCAAGTTTGTCAGAGATGATGAGGACTGCACAGGATAGGGCAAGATTCAGATCCCTTGTATAGGGTCATAATGAGTCATAGTCAACTTAAGTGTACGTAACAACAATAACTTAAGTGCCAGACAGTGTGCTTTCCTTACCCTGATGGTAGCTGCTTCTTGTTGTTGATTGTTGTCTAGTTGAGCACGACTCATAGCGACCCTATGAACAAAAGACTTGAAGCCTTTCTATAACTGTCACCGTTTCTCAAAGTTCATGGAGTTTCCAGAGGCATGTTGTTTAGGAATGGATGCCATTTCTGATTCCAAAAGCATATAGAGTGCCAAAGAATTATTAGTCAGACTTCTGAGAGTCTCTGAAGAGATCGGAACTAATTATCTTTTGGTTAACAGGTGACTTTGTTAGCCATTTAAAGACTCATTGATTGTTAGTGCTATAAATATAAGTCATATTGTCTGAGATGTAAGAGGAAATGCATTGGCTTTTCTTATTGAGTAGTCTAAGGCTGCCTGCTTCAGATCTAGACTGATGTAGAGGTTCAAGCATTTCTACATAATTTGTACCAAGTGGCATTCTGGGCCTCAGACCTCTGCCTTTTGTGAATCACATTCAATATGATTAGGACATGCACAGTTCGATCTCATCCTAACCAGAAAGGCCGAGTGACTTTGGTCCTTATCCCTCTGTCTGTACTGAAGGTTTTCATATTTGGTTAATATCTGTTACACTATTGTATGCATGTATGTGTGAGTGGTTTTTTGTTGCTTGAATTGTACTGAACCTCTTGGGTCTTTGGGTTAATGTTGCTATAAAATTATGAAAATTCTTTGCAGTTTTTTCTTCCAATATTTTCTCTAATTCTTTCTCTCCATTTTATCTGGACTTACAATTATATCTATGTTAAAAGTGCTTGATGTCATTCAAAATACAGTTAGAAATGCTCATTTTGTAAAAATCTTTTCTCTCTTTTCTCTTCAGCTTTTATTCTTTTAATTGACCTATTTTCAATTTATTATTCTTTTATCTGCAATGTACAAATTATTCTTCAGTTTATCATAGGAATTTTAAATATTATAATTTTCATTTCTAACAAATTCCTTGTATTTAAAGTGTTCACTTCTCTCTTGTAATTCTAATCTCTGTTTAATCTCTTTTATAATTTATTTTTAAAAAAAGTAAGCATTGATTTTTATTGGAGCAACCTTGGTCACATGGCTACTTCTTAGTCTAACAAAATTTGAATGGAAGTAATGGATTGACCAGGCCTTTTCTACATACTCATCCTGCAGTCAGGTGAGTACTCAACCTGCCTTGGCTAAAAAAACCCATATGGAGAGAGAGGAAAGAGTTCCTAAAGGGAAATCAGGTTGATAGGTACGGCTACGCAAAACATCAGGTATTCAAAAAGAGTACATGAAGTGAACTGCATGCTACCCTTTCAAATGTCAGTTAGATGTTTCTTGTTGCTTTTAGGTACCATAGTGACCCTATGAACAATAGATCTGAACCTTGTCCTATCCTGTGCTACCCTCATCAGTTTTGCCCTATTGAGGTATTATTGAACTCGCTGTGTCAATCTATCTGGTTGAGGATCTTCTCCTTCACCATCCCTCCACCTTTCCAAGCGTGATGTCCTTTTCCAAGGAACAGCCTCTCCTAGCAACATGCCCAAAGTATGTGAGACAAAACTTTGTCATCTTTAACTCCAAGGAGCACTCTGGCTGCGTTTTCTCTAAGACTTATCTGTTTGCTCTTTTGGCAGTCCATAGTCTTAGACTAGGGAAGGGAAACTGAGGCAGAAGCCAGCGGATTGCTTGAATTGTGGAACTGAAGCTATGAATCAAAGAAGCCAAGACAGCTTGTGTATGTATGGCAGAGTCTACAAAAAAGGGAAAGGTACACAGAAGGAATTGGGAGATCCACAGAAGCTCCCCCAATACTTTTCTACTCTGCAGTGATCAGCGTATGCATATAAAGAAACTTTCTGAGATTAGGAAAAGGAGGGCCCAAATCCAGAGCAATGTCAAATAAGGGAACTATGCCTATTCCTACCAGACAATCTAGAAAGCCTCAAAATTGACAGGCTACAGGGTAGATTACTCAGCAGTCTTGCCTCAGTATATCTTGCTGCTGTTAAGTTGATTCCAAGAGCAGAACTGCCCAAAATTTTCAAGGCTGTAATCTTTATTTAAAACCCCCCAAACAAATCTGTCACATCTTTTTTTCCTACAAAATAGCTGGTAGATTTGAACTGCTGATCTTTCAGTTAGCAGCCAAGCATTGTGTCATTAGAACTCCATACTTGCCACAAATGGTGCAACAGGGCCTCTGGTAGTGTAGTGCATAGAGAATTTATTTTTAGACTGGTTTGTTTACAAAGTTCGTATACATTGTTTTTCACACTGGATCTTTCCCATTTCTTCATCACCACCTCTCTACCTCCACCCATTAAATTGTGTCACTCTATGATTAACACACACACACATAGTCACCCATCCTCACTTCTCTGCTCCCCCCCCTTGGATCCTCATACTAGTTCTACAATAATGGCCTTATATAATATTTGTCCTTATGGAACTGAGTTAGTTCACTTACCGTAATGCTCTCCACTCCCTCCCAAGGTAGGAAGTAATTTAGAAAATCTTTGCTCCATTGTGTAATATTCCATCATGTGAATGTATCAAAATTTCTCAATCCATTCCTTTGTGGTTGAACATTTTGGGCTGTCTCCATGTTCTTGCAATGGTGAATAATGCTGTTAAGAACATTGGTGTACAAGTCTCCATTTGTGCCTTAGTTCTCATTCTCTTGGAGTCTATTCCAAGCAGAGGAATAGCTGGGTCATAAGGAATTTAGCACAGAAAGTTTTGTTACTAATCCAAAGGCTATGTGTCTCCAGCAGTTTGCCTGGCTCTGTGGGAGGTAGAAGAACCATATCCTCCAGTTAAAATAGGCAACTTCTGAAATTTGATAGAGGGTTGCTACGTGTCAGGCTGATTTGATGACTTGATGGCAAGTGGGTTATTATTGTTGTGTATCACTGAGTTGGGACCAACCTCATGGCTAACCCTCCTGCAGGTTTTCAGAGGCAATTAATTACTTGGGAAGAGATTGCTCATCTTTCTCCCCCAGAGCAGCTGGTGGATTTGAACCATGTGCCTTCGGAATTGCAGTGCAGTTTCTTACCACTAGACCACCAGAGCTCCCTGATAACAAAGAGTGAGTGAGTGAAATGGTGTCTCTTCTGATAACACCTAACAAATCTCCGAAACAAACCCAAAAGGATTAAACTGGTACTCAGTGTTGTTACCTGTGTCTCAGAACAAAACTCAAGAATATTTTACAGAATTCCCAAATAGTTATTGCTTAACATGAGAAAAGCTATGCTGATAGCCAATGTAAAATACAAGGCATTAAAAGAAGTAGACAAATATACTCATGTTGTTGTTCTTGTTGTTATGTGCCATTGAGTCGCCTCTAACCATAGTGACCCTATGTACAGGAACTCTGAAACCTGCTCTGTCCTGAGCCAGTCTCACTGATTCTGATACACCAAGCCTCATTTGCCAGTTACTGTATCAACCCATCTTATTCAGGGTCTGCGCTGTCCCTCCACACTTTTGAGTATAGTGCCCTTCTCTAAAGACTGGTCCCTCGTGGCCATGTGCCCAAAGTAAGTGACACAGAGCTTCAAAATTTGAGCCTCCAAGGAGAAACTTGGTTTCACCCTCTCCAAGTCAGACTGATTTGTTTTCTTGGCGGCCCATGGTATGTTCAACACTCTTCTACAGCACCACAACTCAAAGGCATCGATTTTCCTTCTGTCATCCTTAGTCTTTGTCCAACTTTCTGATGTATAGCAAGTAATTGTGAAGACCACGGCCTGGATTAGGTGCACCTTAGTTTCTAGACTAACATCATTACTTTTTAGTACTCTGGAGAAGCCCCTGACAACATATCTTCCCAATGCAATTAATTTTTATTTTTTCAACTGTTTTTGTCTGTGTGTACTGTCAAATCAGATCTGACTGATACAGGAGGAGATTGCCCCTCCTTCTCCAGCAGAGCATCTGATAAATTTGAACCACTTTCCTCTAGTATTGCAGTGCAGCTTCTTGGCACTAGACCGCCAGAGCTCCCACAAGTCATCTTTTGATTTCCTGACTGCTGGTGTTAAGACTGCTGGTGTTAGAGTGTTGATTGTGGAGCCAAGCAAGCTGTAGTTGTTAACAACCTAAATCTTTTTGCCATCTATGATGGTGCTGCCAATTGACCCAGTGGTGAGAATCTTTGTCTTCTTGATGTTGAGTTTTAATCCATATTGAAGACTACAGTTTTTGACCTTCTGCAGCAAGTGCTTCAGGTCCTCCTCAGTTTTGGCAAGCAAGGTTGTGTTATCTGCATACCATAGGTTGTCAATGAGTCTTACTCCAAACCTGATGCCACATTCCTCCTCATAAAGGTCAGTTTCCTGAGTGATCTGTTCTGCATATAGATTGAAAAGGAATGGAGACAGGATGCATCGCTTTCACCCTCTTTTCCTGATTTTGAACCATGTAGTGTTTCCATGTTCTGTTCTGGAGATTGTTTTATGGTCCAAGTATAGGTTTCACATAAACACAACCTATAATGAGGAGATAAGTCAATAAATTGGATAAAACTAATCTTGTTTTGCATACTGAAATTAATAGACACGGAAATGAAATAGCTTTTATTTCATGTATCTAGAAAGTTAAGCAGAGACATGAAAGATATAAAATCCCAAATTCTAGAAATTGACATTTACAGATGAAAATAATAGTGTTTGAGATGAGGTAATACCCTGGATGAAATTTATGACCGAAAAGGTATTGCAGAAGAAATGATTAGTGAACTTGAACAGGTGGAAATAGAGGAAAAATACTTAAAAATGTAGAGAGCAAAAATGATCTATAATAGTATAATTTCAAGTAGCCTAAAACACATATAATTGGAATCTCCAAAGAAGAGGAGCAGAAGAAATATTTGAAGAAATAATGGCTAAAATTTTAAAAAATACGATGGAAATTATAAATTCAAAGATCTAAGACACTGAAGAAATTCTTAGCACACAAAAGTGGAGGAAAATTGCATAAAGGCAGAACATAATCTAATTGATCAAATCAAAGAAAAAAGGGGGGAAATCTTAAAAGCATCCAGAGGAAAAAGACATGTTAATAACTAAGGAACAAAGATAAGGATTATAACTCATTTTTCATCAGAAACAATGTAAGTAAGAACAGTAGAATACTACTTGTAAATGTTAGAAGAAAAAACCCTCAATTCAATATCCATAAAAGTATCTTACAAAAGCCCATGAAAGAAATAACTTTTCAGATGTATAAGTCTGACAGTATTTATCTCCAGCAGATCTGCACTATAGTAAAAGTTCAGGCAGAAGGAAAATGATATCAGTTAGAAATGTGGAGGAAAAAATAGTACTCCAAATAAACTTTTATTACAGTCAACTCATAGCTCACTCTCCATTGGGTTTTCAGATACTGTAAATCACATGGGAGGAGATTGCCCAGCTTTCTGCTGTGAAACAGCCACTGGATTCTAGTTGCATGTTTTTTGATTGGCAGCCCAAATGCTCCTCCACTAGGCCATCAGAGCTCCCTTATATAAATGTTGTTAAGAGCTGTGGAATCGAATATGACTCAGAGTGACCCCTTGAAGAACAAATCTGTAATATAAATATATTGTTGTTGTTGTTGTTATGTGCCGTCGAGTCGTTTGCGACTCATAGCGACCCTATGTACAACAGCCCTAAACCGTGCTCTATCCCATGCCAATCTCATTGCTCCTGACACACCCATCCTGATTATCCCAGTCACTGAATCAATCCACCTCATAGAGGGTCTTCCCCTCCTGCGCTGTCCCTCTACTCTACCCAGCATGATGTCCCTCTCTAAAGATAGAAAATATATTTATAATTGGTGATTCAAACAAAAACATTGAAACAATGTAGGCTAGATGTTGGTTGTTGTTGTTATGTGCCATCGAGTCGCTTGCGACTCATAGCGACCCTATGTACAATGGCCCTAAACTCTGTTCTGTCCTGTGCCAATCGCACTGTCTCTGACACTCCCATCCCGATTACCCCAGTCACTGAATCAATCCACCTCATAAAGGGCCTTCCTCTCTTGTTCTGTCCCTCCACCCTCCCAAGCATGATGTGCCTCTCCAAGGACAGGTCCCTCCTTACAACATGTCCAAAGTATGTCAGACGAAGCCTCAGAATCCTTGCCTCCAAGGAGCCGCCCAGTTTAACCCTCTCCAGGGTGAATCTGTTTGTTTTCTTGGCAGTCCATGGTACCCTCAATACTCTTCTCCAGCACCACAGCTCAAAGGCATCAATTCTCCTTCTATTCTGCCTAGTCATTGTCCAACTCTCTGATGCATAACAAGTGATTGCAAAGACCATGGCCTGTATCAGATGCACCTTAGTCTCCAGAGTGACACCACTGCTCTTCTGTACCCTGGAAAGGTCCCTAACAGCAGACTATAAACATACAAAAACAATGGTTATGAATTAAAGACATATAGTATGAACTGTTTAACCAAAACCCAAACCTAACCTATTTCTGTGGAGGTGAATGTGAATCACAGCAACCCTCTGTCAGGTTTCTGAGACTCTAAATATTCACGGGAGAAACTACCCATCTGTCCCATAGTGGCTGGTGACTGAGCTTTTGGTTTGCAAAGTGACAATAAACAAAAATTGTTGCTGCAGCAGTCAAGAAATCAAAAGACATTTCACTAGGCAAATCTGCTGCTATGAACCTCTTTAAAGTATTAACGATCAAGAGTGTAACTTTAAAGACTAAGGTGTGCCTGACCCATGTCACAGCATTTCCCATTGTCTCATATGCAGGTGAATGCTGGACAATGAGTAAGGTAGACTGAAGAATAATTGATATCTTTGAATTGTGGCATTGATAAATACTGAATATACTTCTTTTTTAAAATAAATTTTAATTCTGATTTTAATGAAAATTTTCAGAAAAGTTTGATTTTCATTCATTCATTGTTACAGCAATGGATATATTTCTTGTTGTTTGCTGTCAAGTTGGAACTGACTCATAGCTGACCCTCCATCATGTTTTAGAGATAGGAAATTGCATGGTAGGAGATTGTCCACCCTCCTGCTGCATACCATGGATAGCCAAAACAACAGATTAGCCTTGGAAGAATTTGCAAACATAACACTCTTCGGAAGCAAGGTGGGAGATTTTTCTCAAACACTTTGGACATGTTGTCAGGGAAGGTTAGTTCCTAGAGAAAGCCATTATGCTTGGTAGAGGTTCAATGAGGGAGACCCTCAATGAGATGGATTGACCCAGTGACTACAGCAGCATGCTGAAGCACGGAGGTCACACTGGTACGAGAGCAGACAGTGTGTTGTTCTGTTGTGCTTAGGGTTGTTGTGAGTTGGAGCTGACTAAATACTAGCTAACAACAGCAACAACAACCTACTTAGTAGTGGAAGACTGAATGCTTATTCTTTAAGAGCATGACACAGATGCTGCTCTTCCTACTTGTGTTTAACACTGTACTGGGGAAGTTAGTCAATACAATGAAACAAGAAAAAGTTAAAAACAGTGTCTGAATTGGAAATGAAGTTTACTCATATGTCAATTGATTATCTATTCAGAAAAAAAAAATTAGATATAATCTGCAAAACAGCTGTGACTAATAAGAGAGTTAAACAATTTTGAGGGATTTGCAGTAAACAAGTAGTAGCTGAAATAATTAAACAGTCATATATTAATAGCATAAAATTATGAGGTAGTTAAATATAAAATATTTGAAATTATTTACTTGAAACTACATTAATATTTCTAAAAGAAATTGAAAAAGACCTGAATAAATGGAGAAAAATATCATGCTAATGAGTTAGAATATTTCACAGTGTTCAGACACCAGGGAACTCTGGTGGTATATGCAGTCCATAGCAAATTTCTTTGCTAATCCACCAGCAGCTCTGTGGTAGAAAGATGGGCAGTCTCCTCCTGCTGAAATTCACACCCACAGAAACCCAGTGGGAGATTGCTTTGCATTGAACTGACTAGATGGCAGTGAGTTTACGATTTTGAGTTAAGAGGTCAATTCTCTCAAATTCAACTATAGATACAACAGAATCTTACATTGTTTGGGTACCTAGAATTCTCCTGGATTCTGGTGAGCTCTCCACCTATGAGCTCGCTGTTCCCTGCCAACGTTCAGATGCCCACTGATCCATGGTGATTCATGGACAACCTCCATGACTGGATCTGAGCTGTTGTGATCCATAGGATTCTCATTATCGATTTTGTTAGCTAAAATATTCCTAGTTTGTCTTAGCCTAGAAACTCTGTTGAGACATGTTCAACATCATCGCAACACATCATCCACCAATGACCCACAGATGCATGGCCACTGTATATGAAGTACATTGGGTAAGAAATTTGGTATCCTGCACTGGATGCTGGATATCTACCGCTGAACCACCAATGTTTCATGCACAAGGATTAATAAAAGCAAAATAAGCTTGTTGCTCCCATAATGCTCTGGTAGTCTAGTGGTAAGAACCTGCATTGCAATATCAAAGGTACATGGTTCGGATCCACCTGTTGCTCCACTGGAGAAAGCTGTGAAACCTCCTCTTGTGCATTTTACTGCTTCTAAAAACCCACTAGAGGGTCAGCTATGAGTCAGTTTTGACTCAATAGTTGTTATTGTTGTTGTTGTTGTTAGGTGCCATCAAGTAGTACGTGACTCATAGCAACCCTATGAACGAAAGACCTGGACAGTTGTATAACTTTTGTCCTTTGCCCAGGTTAATAGTGTTTTCAGAGGCAAGATATTACGGAAACGGATACCACTCCTGCTTCAAAGCTTGTGTACACAACAATAAACAACAATTTCCATAGTGAGCAGCAGAAGGAGCAGAATTCAGATTAGGTTTCAAGTAATTTATGAGTGTTAGGAAACTCTGGTGGCCTAGTGGTAAGATCCTGTGCTGCAACCCCAAAAAGGCACATGGTTCAAAGCCACCAGTTACTCTGTGGGACAAAGATGGGCGATCTTTTCTTATGCAAGTTACTGCCTCTGAAAAACTGCTGACCCCACTGGAGGGTCTGCTCTGAGTCAGTTTTGACTTGATGGCTCACAACAACAACAAAACAAGAGTGGGGAAGATGTTGTTAGGTGACATTGAGTCAAGTATCACTCACAGTGACCCTATGAACAACCTGAACCCTGCTCTTTCCTGTGCCATCCTCGTCATCTCTGAGGTGCTCAAGTCCACTGCTGCCTTTTGGCAGTCCTTGGGATACTCAGTACTCTTTTCCAACACTACAACTCAAAACATACATTCTTCTCCTATTATCCTTGTTTATTCATTCAGCTCTCAAAAGCATAACAAATGGTTGAAAAAACCATGGCTTGAATCAGGCATACCTTAGTCTTCTGACTGACATCACTGCTCTTCATGAATTTGGAGAGTATTTCGGAGAGGTTCCTGACTTTCCCAATGCATTCATCTCCTGATCTTCTCACTGTAGGTACCAAAGGTATTGATTGTGGATCCAAGTAAGATGAAATAATTGACTTCAACCCTTCCTCTATCTCTAATGAAGTTGTCTATTGGTCCAGTGGATATCATTGCTGATGTCAGATGGATCCTGGCCAAAAGGAGAAAATACTAGAAGAATGTCTGTCTGTGTTTTACTGATTATGCAAGGAAATTTGACTGTTTGGGTTATAACAAACAATGGCTTATATTTGAGAAGAATGGGAATCCCAGAACATTTAATTGTGGTCTTGCAAAACCTATGTGAACAGAGAAAGGGAACACTGCATGGTTTAAAATGAGAAAGGTTGTGCATCAGGGATGTATCCTTTTTCTATACCTATTCAATAATCTCTGAAGAGGAATGTGCCATCAGGATTGAGGGAAGACTCATCAACAACCCATGTTATACAGATGACACAACTTTTTTTAACTGAAAGTGAGAAAGACTTCCAACACTTGCTGTACAAGATCAAGATCTGCAGCCTTCAATATGGATTATGTCAATATGAATTACAACAAGGTGCTAGGTGATTTTAAGTTTTTATTATAGTGAAAGGGTGGCACTGGAGAGGGAGTGTACTCAAATGGGTGTAGTGTGATTAAAAAGTCCTATGGACTTTAGGGATGGATGGTTTCTTATCAGGTTACCCAGATGTGTGTGTTATGGATTGAATTGTGTACTCCCAAAATGCTGCTCTTGTTGTTGTTAGGTGCTGTTGAGTATGACTCACTGAGACCTTACAGTTAATAGACCTGAACCCTGTCCTGTCCTGTGCCATCCTCATTATTTCTGACACACTTGAGACCATTGCTACAGTTACTGTGTCAATCCATATCTTTAAGGGTGTTCTTTTATTTTGCTTACACTACACCTTCCCAAGCATGATTTCATTTAACAAGAAGTAGCCTCTCCTAGCAACATGCCCAAAGTGTGTGAGATGAGGCGTCACCATCTTTGACCCCAAGCAGAATTCTGACTACACTTTTGGAAATATATTGGGAAATTATATCTGTTCTTTATTTATTTTATGTTTATTTATATATAAATATTTTCTGTTTATTTCTATATTTAGTATTATATCTGCTCCTTCAAAAGTCCATGATATATTGAGTGCACTTTTCGAATATCACAACTCAAATGGATCAATTCTTTTGCCATCCTTATTGTCCAACTCTCAGCTGCATAGCAAATGACTGAAAAAGCCATAGCCTGAATCAGGCTCACCTAAGTTTTCAAAGTGATGTCATTGCTCCTCAGTACTTTGGAGAATCCTTTACACTGTACTTGCCCAATAGAACATGTCTCCTTAGTGGCAAGAAACTGCACTGCAATCCCAGAGGTATGCGTTTCAAATCCACCAGATGCTCTGCTGGAGAAGGAGAGACAATCTCCTCCTGTACCAGTCAGATTCAATTTGATGGTACACATACCAAAAAAAAAAAAAAAAAAGAAAGTAAAAAATAAATAAAAAAAATAAAATTAAAAAAACAAAAGAGAATATGTCTCCTGATTTCCTGACTGCTGGAATCAGGGCTATTGATTGTGGATCCAAAATTGTTGGTAATTTCATTCTTTTTCAATCTAACAAGATGTTGCTTATCAGTCCAGTAATAAAGATTTTTGTCTTCTTGATCAACCAAATTAAATGACGTAAATGCTCAATGCCTGAGGTTATAATACTATTTTGGAATATATAGTCTGATTTGTGTAAGACAGGATTAGTATAAAGTGTGTCTTAAATATCTTTTGATATATAAAAGAAATTTTAAAAGCATGCTAAAGAAACAGAGATAAGTCAAGATTAATACTGACCTACAAGAAGAACTCCAAAGAACCACAGAAAATACGACGAGACAGGATATTGTCCTGAAACTGAAAGAGGAAAATCTTCTTTTAGTGCTCAAACGAAAAACCTCAAACCCATTGCTGTCGAGTTGGAACCAATTTATAGCTGACCTTTCACTGGATTTCCAAGGTTGTGGATTACACATGAAGTGGTTGCCCATCTTTCTTCTTCAGCACCAAAGGTGAGTTTGAATTACCATAGACACTGCCTTTGAGTTTGTAGAGCAATTCTTTAGGGGCTATGCCTCCAGAACTCTCTTCCCCTAAGACTTATGTATATTGTTGAGACAAAACCAACTCATAGCTGACCCTCCAGTGGGTATTCAGAGACAGTAAACAGCATGGAAGGAGAATGACAATCCTTCACCTGAGGAGCAGCTGGTGGATTTTAACTGTGTGCCTTCAGGATTAGAGTGCAGCTTCTTACCACTAGGCCACCAGAGGTCCTTGCTATATAACTGTTGTTAGTTTCTTCTGTAGAGTCAGAGTCGACCCTTAGCTAACCCTCCAGTAGTTTTCAGAAGTAGTTAATCACATGGGAGGAGACTGCTCATCTTTCTTTTGTGGAACAACTGGTGGGTTTGTGCTGATTTTACAACTCCTTACCACTAAGCCACCCGAATTTCCTGTGACTAGTATCCTGATTTGCATCTCTAGCCTCCTAAACTGTGAGAATAAACGGTCACTGTACCAAAAGGAACTGACTGATGGAATACTGTACAGCACTCAGAAACAATAATTTTGGGAAATACTATATGACATGGGAGAGGCTAGAGGGCATTGTGATAAGTGAACTAACTCAGACACATAAGGATGGATACTTTATAAGACCATTATTATGAAAACATAAGGCTAACTAGTAAAATGTTTATGGCTATCTAAAGACAGAAGGGGACTGAAGGCAGCAGGGGTGGAAATCATGGGGTCAGAGTTTGGTGGGTGGAGGGAAAGAGTGGAAATAATCCAAAACAATGTACATGAATGAAACACAATATAAGCAAATTATTGAATGCAAACAAACTAAAAATTAAAAAAATAATTGACATAGAAACACTTCAGGAAGTAGCATATGATCAAAAACAATGATAATAAAGGAAGAAGTTCAAATGGCACTGAAGGCTTTGGCAAAAAAATAAGTACCCAGGGACTGGTGGAATACCAATTGACATATTCCAACATAGAGGCAATCCTGCATGTGCTCACCAATCTGTGCCAAGAAATCTGGAAGAAATGCCTGGAAGAGATCTATATTTATTCCTGGTCCTCCAAAAGAGGATCCGGTAATAGAACAGAATTATAAAATAAAATCATTAATACCACATGCAAGCCAAATATTGCTGAAGATTATTCAAACATGGCTAGAAACAGTGCATTGACAGAAATTCAAGCTGAATTTAGAAGAGACCATAGCACCAATGATATCAATGCTGATAATCAGGGCTGTGTTCTTTACAGAGCAGGAAACACTGCATGGTTCAAGATCAGGAAAGGTGTATGCCAGGGATGCATTCCATCTTCATACCTTTTCAATCTGTATGTGGAACAGATTATTCATAATTATTCATAATTCATGGGCTTTATAAGGAGGAATGTGGCATCAGGATTGGAGGAATGCTCATTAACAACATGCATTATGCAGATGACACAACCTTGCTTAATGAAACTGAGAAGTACCTGAGTTGTTTGCTGCAGAAGGTCAAGGGCTGCAGCCTTCAATATAGATTGAAGCTCAACATCAAGAAAACAAGAATCTCACCACTGGGCCAATTGGCAGCATAATGATAGATGGTGAAAAGATTGAGATTGTTAACAGCTTCAGTTTACTTAGCTTCACAGTCAACAGTCTTGGTACTAGCAGACAGGAAATCAAAAGATTAATTGCATTGGAGAAAATTGGCTATCAAGCACCTACTATACTACTGAAGAGCAACAATGTCACTCTGAAGAGCAACAAAGTTCACCTGATCTGGGCCATGGTCTTTGCAATTACTTGTTATGCATCAGAAACCTGGACAATGATTAGGGATGATAGAAGGAGAATTGATGCCTTTGAGCTGTGGTGCTGGAGAAGAGTATTGAATACACCATGGACTGCTAGGAGAACAAAAAGCTTCATCCTGGAGAGGATGAAAATAGGCTGCTCCTTGCAGGTAAGAATTCTGAAGCTCTGTCTTACATAGTTTGGGCATGTTGCAAGTAGGAACCAGTCCTTGGAGAGGGTCATCATGTTTGGGAGAGTGGAGGGACAACGCAAGAGAAGAAGACCCTGGATAAGATGGATTGACTCATTGACTGGGGTAATAAGGGTAGATGTATCAGAAACAATAAGGTTAGTTCAGGATAGAGCAAGGTTCAGAGCTGTTGTATATGGGGTTGCTATGAGCCACAAGCAACTTGAAGGTACATAACAACAACAGCATTCAATCTGCATGCTGAAAAATAACTTAAGACACTACAATTTATCAAGAAGAAAGTGGCCTCAGGTTTAGAGGAAGACTGTGTCTTGTAGATCTTATAAGTAAGCATTAAACAATCTAGCTTGCTGAAAGTGAGGAGAACTTGAAGTGCTTATTGCAGATGATTAAGAACTATAGCCTTCAATATGAATTGCATATCAAATCAACATGAAGAAAAGAAAAGACATCATCATGATTTATGGAGAAAAGATGGAGGTTGTCAACAATTTCATCTTATTTGAACCTGAAATTGACACACTTGGTACTGTTGTTATTGGTTGCCTTCTAGTTGAGCACGACTCATAGAGACCCTATGAATAAAAGGCCTGAATCCCCTCTACAACTATTGACATTTATCAAAGTTCATAGAGTTTCCGAGGCATGTTGTTTAGGAAGTGGATGCTACTCCTGCTGCTACTCCTGTCATAGAATGTTATTAATTGAGTCTCCAGCAATGCATAGGGACCCTATGTACAGCAGCTCTGAACCCTTCCCTATCTTGAGCTAGTCTTACTAATTCTGACACACTAACCCCCAATGCCCCAGTCACTGTCTCAATTTATCTAATCCTGGATTTTTCTCTCCTATACTTTCCCTCAACTCTTTCAAGCATGACATCCTTTTCCAAGGACCCATCTCTCATGGCCACCTGCCCAAAGTAAGTAAGGAAGAGCTTAAAAATCCTAGCCTCCAAGGAGAAACTTGGTTTCATCATCTTCCAGACAGGCCTATTTGTTTTCTTGGCAGTCCATGACATGTTCAAGACTCTTCTCCAGCACCACAACCCGAAGGCATCTATTCTTCTTTTGTCATCCGTAGTCATTGTTTCACTCTTTGAAGCATAACAAGTAATTGAGAAGACCATGGCCTGGATTAGGTGCACTTTTGTTTCTAGACTGACATTGTTGCTCTTCAGCACTCTGGAGATGTCAATGACAGTAGATTTTCCCAAGTTGGCACTAGCAATCAAGAAATCAAGAAATGTATTGCATTGGGAAAATCTGCATTAAAGGAGCTCTCCAGAGTACTGAAGAGTAATGATGTCAGTTTGAAGACTAAGGCCCATCTGATCCAAGCCATGGTCTTCTTAATTGCTTGATGGCACCATACAACAACAACAACAATCATGATGTGTGGTACCAGGTAGAATCTACACTTAGGCTCACACCAGTGTGAATATCCAATTTTTTTATGAAAAAGCTAAGGCAACTGAGTGGAGAAAGGATAAATTTTATAAGTACTGGAACAATCAAATAGTCACAAAGACAAAGTTGCAACAACTGAAGAGAAATGAGCACCAAGACCATTTTATCTGAATATCTAAGCCAGATCTGGCCACCTGGCAGGGTCATTGCTGGGAGATCCTGTGATCTAACCTGCTCATGGAGGAGGGCTTTCAGATGGAAGGAGCAAAGGAGCAGCAGGGGAAATTGGGGAAAATGAGGCTCAGAGTGAGGATGTAACCTGCTCAAAATCACATGGCAACTTGGTAACAGAATAGAGACCAGGGTTTATATTCCTCACCCACAACTGAGATTGTCTCCACTTCAGTGAAATTGACACAATCTCAGGTCTGGGAACATGCTGGGTCCAAAATTCCAAGACTGAAACAGGAGAGAACAAGTAGGGCTGGAGAAAAGGTGCAGACTTAGGGGAAGGGTGATGAAAATAGGTCCATGGTGCAAAGATCTTTTCCTGGGCTTTCTAGGACACGACAGTGGCCAGAGAGTGAGAGGTTCTCTAGTCTTGATTGTGGCATAGGCAGATTTAGATCCTGATGTCATGATAGTTGGTGATGAAATTGTCACAGCTCACAGTAAAATGAGAAAAAAAAAGTGCAATGTCATATGTCCTGTTTTAAAGCGCTGTCAACTGTTAACACTTAAAGAATGTTCCCCTGAGCCCTGTTCAGAAAATGCCACGGTAAAGCATTTAAGTCAGTGGAGTTTCACAATGAACTTTCACAGAGTTGACTGGCCTTTTCTGAGTGCCCAAGCTGTTTGCTGGAAGATGTGTCCATCTGACTGCTCTGTTTCAGTGATGTGGGAGGAACAAAACCTTCCTGGCTCTGACAGGAGTGATGGCGGTGGGCAGCACTCGGGACATAGCAGGAGATGAACAAAACTGCCCAATCAGTTTGGGTGATTGGAGGAGATTCAGAGTAAGAGATTGTTTGCAAAGGTAGGGGCAGGGAGTGAGGACCCCTAAGAGGCAGTGCAGTTTCGTGGCATCCAGCAATGTGGGGAGGGGACTGTGTTACCATCCTTGGACTTGAAGGGTCCTTGAAAGAAAGAAGCAACTTTGGAACTTAGAGTACTAGAGGTCGGGGTAGAAGAAGTATGGTAGGGGCCGATGTGGATAGAGGTCTATGAGGAAGGCAGAAAGAAGGAACCACATGGATGCTCATGTGGGGAGGGGTCTGTGTGAGGGGTCTGGGTGGAGTGTTTAGGGACAGAGCCGCCACTAGAAGGCCTCCCAGAGAAGAAACCAGGGGGATACTTCACTGGTTTCTTCGCTCCCTGTATTATCTTTTCCAGGGCTCTGCACTTACCAAACCCAGCTTGAAGTCAGTGAGGGCATAGGAGGCCTTGATGTGATCTACATGTTCTCTTGCAAGAAGAAGGTGGAGCAAGACCTAGAGGCCCACCCTGGGAACCCCACACAGGGAAGCAGTTATAGCATGGTGCTCAGGGAGGACCACTCAGAGAAGAAATCACCTTGAATTGGCATTTGAGAAGGAGCTAGCTCAGAAAAGAGTCCAGAAGGAAGACTGTGAGAGTGAGGACAGCAGGGGCAAAGGCCTGAGGTGCAGGAAGGCTGGTGGTTCAGGTGGGCGCCAGGAGGTGAGCCTGGAGTAGCAGGCAGGACCAGACCCCTTGGCTGGGTGCCAGGCAGGAAGCTTGGACTTTATTTGAAGTTATTGTCGGCTGCCCTTAAGTAGGCCCCTGAATTGTGGTGACACGGTGTGCTTTAGGACACTATCTGCTTAATGGGGCTTTCTTCACTAAAATCTTTGTAGAAAGAGCTCTGGTGGCTAGTCTGCAGCATGATGTGTTGCTAACCAGAAGGTCTCATGTCTTTGGTGGTTCAAATTCATCAGAAACTTTGAGGTAGAGAGATAGGCAATCTCCTTCCATTAGGATTTACAGCCTCAGAAAGCCTATGGAAGTCACTATGAGTCAGTGTTGACTTGATGGTAGTGAGTTTTGAGGGAATCTTTATGGAAACATGAAAATGCCAGGGAGGGAAAGGTGCTTGCCGAAGGTCACATGAGACGTTGATGGGGGTAGACCTGCACTAGGTCCCAGGGCCCGGCTCCCATGTCAGAGCCCTGCCTTTCTGTGGACTCATCCTCATCTAATGCTGTGAAGTCTGCTGATAAGAACACAGATCATGCTGATGTTGGGGAACAAAGAAGGGAGAGAAATAGGGTGTTGTTGTTGTTTTTTTCTTTAGAGAAATAATGATATTCTTTTTGGCATTTTAAAAATTCTGGATTTAGTTTTAGGGTTTTTTCCCCCCACTCTATGTTTATTTTATATAGGTTTGCATACAAAATTCATATACCTTGTGGAGCATTCAAATACATTTGCAGGAACTAACTCAGTCTTGAGAAAATCTGCCATCAGGGACCTCCCCAGAGTGCTGAAGCCAAGGATATCAGTCTAGACTAAGATGTGCCTGAGCTAGGCCATGGTCTTTGCAATTACTTGCTATGCATCAGAGAGCTGGGCAATGCATAAGGATGACAGAAGAAGAACTGATGCCTTTCAGTTGCGGTACTGGAGAAGAATGCTGAACATACTGTGGATTGCCAAGAGAACAAACAAGTCTGTCCTGGGGAGGGTGAAACAAAGCTGCTCCTCGGAGGAAAAGATTTTAAGGCTCCATTTTACATACTTTGCGCATGTTGCCAGGATGGACCAGTCCTTAGAGAAGGACATTATGCTTGGAAGGGTCAGGGGATGGTGCAAGAAAGGAAGACCCCAGATGAGACGGATTGGCACAGTAACTGGAGTAATGAGGGTAGGTGTGTTAGAGACAGTGAGATTGGCTGGGGATAGAGCAGAGTTCAGAGCTATTGTTCATAGGTTCTCTGTGAGTCATAGTCAACTTGATGGTGTATAACAATAAGGACAACAACTCAATATCATAAGGACAAATACTGCATAAGACCATTACTGTAAAAATTGAAGAAAAAACTTTTAAGCTTAAGAGTCTGCACTTGTTCCCCAGGACAGCCCAAGTCTCTCGTTAACTCATGCTGCTGTACAGAGTGCTCATGTCTTCTTGACCTACGCTGTCCCTGGCCCTTGCTGTGAGATACCATAACCAGGAGACAGACATCATCTGTGCTCCATCTGGCCTGGGTGGAACTGTGATGTGCTCCAACTTGTAAACTGAGACTTTCAGCAGCTCAGCAGGCTCGTGTAGTGATTCTGGCCTGGGCTCTTCTCTACGAGTGGAAACAAAGTCAGATTACATAAAAAACAAGCTAAGCACGGGATAAATTGTGTTTATTTACTGATATATAGCAAATACATTCACATTTTCACCACCCCAAAGATCCTACTTCAAGATGTGACTGACATCTGTCTCTTTCCCAAACCCACCACACATTTCTGCAGAGCTAAAAGCCTCTTTGTAAGTTTGAAATCTCTCACAGAGTGGCCACGAAGCCAGGGTGGGTTTTTTGAACTTGTTTGCTTAAGCCTCAACTTGCAATACTGAGAGGCACTGTGGGTAAAATCTTCAATGATCCAGGAAGCATCAAAAGAAGACTGAGGAAATATACAGAGTCACTGTACCAGAAAGAATCGATCAATACTTAAATATTTTACAAAGTGGTATTTGACAAAGAGCCAGTGGTGATAAGGGAAGAAATTCATGCTGCATTGAAGACACTGGCAAAAAAATAATGCCCCAGGAATTGACGAGCTACAATTGACGTGTTAAACTAACAGAGACAGCCCTAGATGTGCCCACGAGTCTGTGCCAGGAAATTTGGAAGACAGTTATTTGACCAGCTGACTGGAAGAGATTCATATTTGATCCCATTCCCAAGAAAGGTGATCAATATAATATGAAAATTATTGAACAATATTATTACTATCAGATGCAAGCAAAATATTACTGAAGAGCATAAAAATATGGCTAGAATAATAAATAGAGAATTGTCCAGACAAAAATTCAAACAGGATTTAGATATGGTACCATGGATACCACTGCTAATGTCAGATGAATCCTGACTAAAAGCAAAGAATACCAAAAGAAGCTCTATTTGTGTTTTATTGACGACACAAGGGCATTTGACTGTGTGGATCATAACAAACTGAGGCTAACATTGAGAAGAATAGGAATAATCCCATAACACTTAATTATGCTTATATTAAATCTATTGTTAATAATTTTAGCAATCCGTTATGCAGATGACACAACCCTGCTTGCTGAAACTGAGGAGGACCTCATGCACTTGCTGCGAAGGGTCAAGGACTGCAGCCTTCAGTATGGACTGAGGCTCCATGTCAAGAAGACAAAGATTCTCACCACTGGACCAATTGGCAGCGTCAGGATGGATGACGAAGAGATTGAGAGTGTTCACAGCTTCAGTTTGCTCGGCTCCACAGTCAACACTCTTGGTACCAGCAGTCAGGAAATCTAAAAGCGTATCGCGATGGGAAAGTCTGCTGTTAGGGACCTCTCAAAGGTACTCAGGAGCAACAGTGTCTCTCTGGAGACTAAGGTGCGTCCGATACAGGCCATGGTATTTGCAATCGCTTGTTATGCATCAGAGAGTTGGACAATGACTAGGGAGGACAGAAGGAGAGTGGATGCTTTTGAGCTGTGGTGCTGGAGAAGGGTACTGAATGTACCCTGGACTGCCAGGAAAACAAACAGATTTATCTTGGAGAGGATTAAACCAAGTTACTCCTTGGAGGCAAGGATTCTGGGGCTTCGTCTGACATACTTTGGACATATTGTCAGGAGGGACGGGTCCTTGGAGAGGGACATCATGCTTGGGAGGGTGGAGGGACAACGCAGGAGGGGAAGACCCTCTATGAGATGGATTGATTCGGTGACTGGGGTAATCGGGATGGGTGTGTCAGAGGCGATGCAGTTGGCGCAGGATAGAGCAGGGTTTAGGGCTGTTGTACATAGGGTCACTATGAGTCGCAAACGACTCGACGTCACATAACAACAACAACAATATTAAAGCTATGCCTAAACCAAGAAGCTATTGTTAGAACAGAGCAAGAGAACCCTTCCTGGTTTAAGATAAAGTGAGGTGTGTGTCAGGACTGTACACTTCTTCCATACTTATTCAATCTGTATGCTGAGTAGATCATTCAAGGAGCTGGACCTTGTGAAGAATGTGGCATGAAAGCTGAATGGAGACCCCTTAACAACCTGCTTTATGCAGATGACATAATCTTGTTTGCTGAAAGCGAGAACTTGAGAGAATTCCTTCAGAAGACAGACAAAAACCCCTATAGTCTTCAATATGGATTACATCTTCATATCAAGAAAACAAAGATCTTTACCATTGGACCAATAGGCAACATCATGATAGATGGAAAGAAAATTGACATTGTCAATGATTTCATCTTGCTTGTTTTCACAATTAACACCTTGGTACCCACAGTCAGGAGGGAGATCAGGAAATACACACAACATTGGGAAAGTCTGAAGTTGGGGACTTTTCCAAAGTCCTCAAGAACAATGATAACAGTTTAAAGAACAAGGTGTGCCTAATAAAATCATGGTTTCTCTGACCACCTGCTGTGCATCTGAGAGCTGGACAATGAACGATGACAAAAGAATTGATGCCTTTGTATTGTGGTGTTGGAGAAGAGTACTGAATATCTTATGGATTGGCAAAAGAACAAACAGATATACTTTGGGGAAAGTACAGCTAGAATGCTTTTCGGAGGCAAAGATGATAAAGCTTCTCACATAGTTTGGGCCTGTTAGGAGAAGCTGTTGCCTGGAAAGGGATATCAAGCTTGGAAAAATGGAGGGTTAGTGAAAGAGAGGAAGATGAATTGATACAGTGACTGCAGCAATGGGCTTAAGGATGGCACAGAACAGAGCAGGGTTCAGATCTGTTGTTGATAGTGTTGCTATGAAACACACAAGACTGACTGACTCCCAATAACAACAACAGGAAACAGTTTTCCATGCATTTCCCAAATCATGAGACTGTTCACTATAGATTAGTAAGTCAGTACCAGTAAGCCTGTACTTACCTTGCTTATTGGATTTTCTGCCCCAGGGACTTGCAGCAAGAATGTGGATGTTTGTTCTGGACACGCCCAGCTCAGTCTTTGCCATCTCAGTGCCCCAGATATAAGGAAGGGTGTGTGGAGGGGCAGGTAGAGGAAAGGGGTGCATCATACAGGGTGTTGAAAGCCAGAAGGAGTCCATGTGGGGAGACAGGAATCCATGGCAGGCTGTGAGTCAGATTTTACTTTGTTGGGGCTGTGAGTGGGTTGGAGAATAAGTCAAGAAGCAAGGAGTCATGGGGACAAGCGAGCAAGAATGGTAGCCTGAACCCCTACTCAAATGGAAATCCTGTATGAACTGTTTAAGAGTCAACGATACCCACATGGGTGTCTGTGTGGTCAGTGCTTCCTTTAAAGAGTGTTATGGAGTCTAAAGTTTCACCTCAGTCAGACCACAGGACCATTCAGCCTGGCCACTGAGATGCTCTTTGCAACTGTGAGTTTGTACAGGCTCTCACTGTGGCCACTTAACTTCACTGGCCATTCATTGCTAATTTTTTGTTAATCAATTGATAAGAACCAAGGAACTGCTAGTGAGTCTCAGAGCTCAGGGATGGAGATAATTTAAATGGTGCCTCCAGGTAATGGTATTAAAATGGTTCCATGTTTACTGCCTGTTGTTTTAAGTTAATTACATGGCATCAAAATGTATCTCTTTTAAATCTCTCATAATGCTCTCTATAATCAATTCATATTTAATTAACAGATTGCTGATTGAGTGGGAGGGGTGTGCTTATGTGACAGGAAGGAAGCCTATTTCCTGCACTCAGAGCTGTAGGAGGGTGCAATTGACAGGGATAAGGGGAGTGGGCACTGTCACAGCCTCCGAATGGCCTCTCCAACAGCTCCACAGATACTCTTTGCAGCTTGGAGCATGGTTCCATGTCCCAGATTGCAGGGATAGTGTTCCTGGCACTACCTTTTAACTGGATTTATGATCTCAGGGAATTTATGAAAGCTTTGTGAGTGGAGTTTAAAGAAAAATGTAGTTAATGGTACCAACATCACAAGGCTGTTCTTTTCTTCCAGACTGTGGGTCTTAGATCCGTCTCAATAGGAGTTCTCTGGATGGTCAGGGTGAAGGGAAGGGCATTTTGGAAACTGGCACAGCATGTACAAACACAGTTGTAAAGACCATTTCGTATTTGCATGGCTATTCTCAGAGTATCAGAGAACAGCAAGAGACTGAGGGCCAGATCCTGGGGTCCCAGTACTGAAAGGCACTTGGCAAGAAGGTTGCTGGAAAAACTTAAATGTCATAGGTTTTGGACCCTACATTGCATTGTATATGTTGCCTTTAAATGTGATGTTGGTTCTGCCATCTTGTGTGGTGGTGAGCAAGTTCTTTAACCTCTTTGTGTCTCAGTTTCCATGCCTATGAAATACGGATATAACAGAAACACCCCAACCCCCTCCCCACCCACACATCCATGCACACTGGCTGTGGGCTGGACGAATGGACTAGTCTGTGGAAATTGCTCCCAGCAGCGCCTGGCACCCTGTAGACACTGAGAGTGAGCAGTTGCCCTGATTAATGCACATTGTGTGCCTGACAGCTCCTGAGTGTGTGGTCTGTTTGGAGGTTTCCTTGAATCCTCAGGACCACCCCAGGAAACACAGAATCATAAGTCACACTGAAGAAACAAAATTCTAGGAAAATTGAGTGGCTTCTTCAAAGGTCACAGTTCTTAGCTGGTGAGTGGAGAAGCCGAGGTTCACCTTGTCTTTCTGATTTCAGAGCCTGCATAGGACCAGCCCCTCACTCCTGTAGCACTAGCCCCAAGAAAGCACAGATTCAGGGGTTCCCATGAAGCTCCCCAGAAGCTGGATGTAACAGTCCCAGGTCTGCTCATGTGGCCCAGATCAGCAAGAAGATGCTCTCCCTCCATTTCCTCTCCCCCACCCCCGAAGCCCACTTCATCTACAGAGGACCCTTCTCAGTCACTTTGGCAGGAAATAGAGGTCTCCTCTCTCTTCTGGTCTTGCCACAGTGCAGTTACCAGCCCCTCATTTCTAGTGAATACCCAAATAGTGCCTGTGTTAAAATCCCTGCCTGGATTAACCCTCTGGCTAGAGGATTTATCGCGTGTACACACAGAAAATCTCCAAAGGTTTGTCTTCTAATATTTATTCTGGAAACTGGAACATGCAGATAAGGTGAGCGTGTGACATTGGGAATGCAGAATACATTTACATTTCCTAAGCCACAAAGAGCCCCGCTCACGTGCCATTGCTGTGAGTGGGGAGAGATGGACAGGACGAGGGAAATCTTCTCCCAGTCAAAGACAGATTCTGACCAGGCTTCTGCAGCAGCAGCAGTTCAGACCTGACAGCCCCAGCATCTCAAAATCCCACAGTGCTGAAATCCTAGAGACTTAGGCTCCCAGATCTTTGATTTACCAGCTAATGGAATTTTAAAACTAGAAAATCTCAAGTTAAAATAAAAAATTAGAATTTCAGGGAGCTTAATCCTTACCTTTTTCAGATTTGCATCTTACACTCAGGTTAGTTATATTGTTCCAACAGGTAGCTTCCAAGGTTCTCATATGACCCTAGTGCTTCCTCCTTGAGGACACCCTCCTTGACTCTTCCTCCCCCTCTTCCCCCCCTCTTCTTTGGGAAAAAGATAGACAATCTTCTCCCCTGTAATTTACTACCTTGGAAAAAGCTTTGGAGGGTCAGCTATGAGTCAGTTCCAACTTGATGGTATGTAACAACAATATAATGTATGGGAACAAATAGGACTCTCTTTCAGTCATTTGACCATGTAACTGTCTTATAAAATTTTTGGTATATTTTAGTGAGCACTTTCAGGGCGGCATCTATTTGTTGAAAGACCTAACTGAACCATCAATTCCTGGGGCCTTATATTTTGCTGATACCTTCAGTGCAGCTTGAAATTCTCCATTCATTACCATTGCTTCTTCATCTTATGCAACTTCCTGAAATGTCTCAATCTTGACAAATTCTTCATGGTACAATGATTTTGTGTATTCTTTCCATCTTCCTCTTTTTTTTTTTTTTAAGGTGTAAGGGTTTTTTCTACTTGTTTGCTCATGAAGTTTGTATATGTTTTGTTTCATACTATTCTTCCTTCAAATTATGCTTTGTGCAATCATTCTCATGCATTATGTTTTATAAAATTCAAATCACCATTGAACCTTGCTCATCACTTTCCTGTCTTTTCACCTGGATCCTTCCCGTTTCCTTCCCCTCCTTTCTCCACTCATCAGACTGTGCAACCCCATGGATACTTTCTCAATCATTCAAGATTCTGCCCATAGAATCCTTTAGTGTTCTTGAACTCAAGGCTTGAACTTGATCTTCAATGCCTTCAGCTTGAGAAATTCTAATTGTGTTCTTCTCTTTTGGTTTTCTAAGTCCAATTCTTTGCACAGTTCATGATAATACTTTGCTTTGTCTTCTCAAACTGCCTTTGGAAACCTTCTGTTTATCTTCAGGATTCCTACCTTTGTTTTGACCTCTTCACATTCTAATGTAGGGAACTCTGGTGTTCTACTGGTAAAGAGTTGCTTGCTAGTCTACTGCATGCCCAAAGGCAGGTGGTTTGGATCCAAGAGTTCCTTGTGGGAAAAAGATGGGCAGTCTCCTCTTTTATGATTTACTGTATGAAAACCCACTGGAGGGTAAGCTATCAGTCGGTTCTGACACAAACATACATAACAGCAACACGTTTCAGAGCAAATTTCAGAGTTTCTTCCACAACTGTTATGGACTTTCTCCCCTTTTGTCTTCTTCATGGATGGTGTCCTTGATGTCATCCTACAACTCATAGGATCATTGATCAATGGCTCAAACCTATTCTTGAGATGGTTTTAAAATTCAGTTTGGATCGATTTAAAGTAGTATTTTGGTTTTAGTGGACTTGTCTTCATTTTCTTCAGCTTCACTTTGAACTTTCATACAAGTAATTGATGGTCTGTTCTACAGTCACTGCCAGGTCTAGTTTTGACTGCTGATATTGAGCTTCTTCATTAACTCTTTCCACAGATGTAGCCAATCTGATTTCTTTGCCACCTACCAGATGAGATCTGTATGGAAATTACCTTTCATGACTTTTAAAGGTATTTTCAGTGGTTAAATAATTGATTGTACAAAATTCTATCATTTGATCTCCAGCATCATGTCTACCACCAAGTCCATGTTTTCCAACTACCAGTCTTTGTTTCCAACTTCTTGTCCAACTAACTTGGAGAGTTCTATATTTGCTCCCATAAAAAAAATAAAAAAGATTCAACAGTGTGGAAATTTTTAAATAATATCACATGCAAGTAAAATCATGTTGAAGATTAGTTTTAAATGGCTGGAAAAGGACACCGACAGGGAATTCCCAAGAATTCAAGCTGAATTCAGAAGAGGTCATGGCATGAGAGATAGCACTGCTGATGTCAGATGCATGTTGGTTGAAAGCAGAAAATGCCAGAAAGATGTTTATTTGTGATTTATAGATTATGTAAAGGCATTTGAGCATGTGGATCATACAAATTATGGCTAACATTGATAAGTACAGGATTCTCAGCACACTAAAATTATGCTCATGTGAAAACTATACATAGGCCAAGTAAGCAATTATCTGAACAGAACAAAGGAACACTATGTTGGATCTATATACTGAGCAAATAATTTGAGAAGTTGTACTATATAATGTATCTGGCATCAGGATAGAAGGAGGACTCATAAACTAAGTTACACAAATGACACAATCTTCCTTGCAGAGTGTAAACAGAACTTGAAACATTTGCTGCATAAGTTCAAAGACTACAGCCTTCATTATAGATTACCTCTCAACATAAAAAAAAATAATAAAAAAAATCCTCACCACTTGGCCAGCAAACAATACCATGATATATAGAGTAAAGATTGAAGTTGTTGGTGATTTAATTTCACTTTGATTCACAATCAACTCTCCTCCCACCCCCAAAAAAAGCAGTCAAGAAATCAATAGACACATTGCAGTGGGAAAATCTGTTCTCAACGACCTCTTCAGAGTGCTGAAGAGCAATTATGACAGACTAAGGTACTTCTGAAAGTTGGACAATGAATAAGGATGATGTTGAAGAAGAATACTGAGTATCTCAGGGACTGCCAAAAGTGAAAAAAAAATAAATAAATAAAATTCCATCTTGGAGGAAGTGCAACTGGAAGAATCCTTAGAGACAAAGATGGTATAAGTTTGTCTCACACACTCTGGACATGTTTTCATACTGGGGAAGGTGGATGGTTAGAGGACAAGACGGATTTCAAGGAGATAGATTGACGCAGTGACTGAAACAATGGTCCTGAGATGGCGAGGACGGTACAGGGTGGGCCAGGGCTCAGATCTGTTGTTTAGAGCATCACTATGAGTTTACTGTAGTCAACTCAATGGCACCTAACAAATGTAATGTGATATAGTGTAATGTAATGAAATGTAATGACCTGCATGTAGTGCAATGAATTCCCTTTTGTAATGCAATATGATACTATCAATCAGCTGAAAAAGGAAACCAAACCAGTTTCCCTAACGTGTCTTCTACCTTTAGAATACAAATAGATATTTCGACAGAACTGTCTTCCTTTACTTGGTACTTTCTCATTTACTGTTTAACTTAGGGATCTAGAGACTCAAGCCTGCAGCCTAGGCTGTTACCTGATCTATAGATTTTGGACTTGCAGTCCCATAGAATCACACAAAACAATTCTTTGAAAGAAATCTTTCTCTCTCTGGAGGGGTGTGTCTGTTTGTCTCTCTTTCTCTCTCTGTATGTATACAACAATAACAATGTATTGATGTAGTGTCAGAACTGACTCATAGCTGACCTTCCAGGGACTTTTCAGAGGCTCTAAATTGCCTAACAGGAGACTGCTCACCTTTTTCCTGTAGAGTGCTTGGTGGAATTGACCCTCCTGCTTTGGAGGTGGCAGTGCAAGTCCTTAACTAAGGATACCATAACTTCTTTGTTGTTGGGTGCTATCCAGTTAGAACTGACCCACAGCTGACCCTCTGGTGGGTTTTCCGAGGCAGTAAATCATCCAGGAGGAGATTGCCCATCCTTCTCCCTCAGAGCAGCTGGTGGATTCGAACTGTGTGCCCTTGAAACTGCAGTGCAGACTTTTACTAGACCGCTAGTGCTCCCTGTAGGTCTAGATATCTATCTATAAATATAAATCTATCTATTTATCAACATCTCTCTATTACTTTAAATAACTATATATCTATCTGTCCAAAGATATCTATCTTTGCCCTGCTTGGCAAAGTATAGGATCAGTGACGAAGAGGAAGACCTTCAATAAGCTGCACTGACACAGTGGCTGGAACAATGGGTGCAGCACAGATAGGCATATTTGTTGTGATTAGGATGCTATGAGTCAGAGTTCACTAGACAGCAGCTAACAACAAGGATATAGCTATCTAATATTTAGATAAGTATTTAACTGGTTCTGATATTGTAGAGGATGTTGATTAAGGCAATAGTGCATCTTATAAACAAGCTCAGAGGTGACAGGGTGGAGAATGACAGGAGGGCTGAGTGTGATAGGGCATTGTCCTTGGCATGCACATACCTCCTGGGCACTTTTGAAGTCCACTCATCTGAATGTGGATGTCCGGCAGGCTCCATCAGAGGGAATCCTGATCTATTAGTCACAAATATGAAAATGCCCCCAGGGGAGCTGAGAGTTTGCAAAAGATGGGAGAAAAGCCAAGAAAGGTGGGCAGAAGATTTTAGGGTGGATGTGTTCTCTAAGGGATTCTGAGAATATTAATATGTTATTAATATTGATATGTTAATATTAATATTAATATCAATATCTCTCTTCTCTCTCTCTCCTCTCTCTCTCTCTCTCTCTCTCTCTCTCTCTCTCTCTCTCTCTCTCATAGTCCTTGAACTTTCTTGGGATTGGGAATATGCCAAGTACTGGAAATATGTCTGTATGCACAAACCAGACATAGTTCTTACCCTCATGGAGCTGGCATTATAAGAAGCCAATACTAAATATTTGTGATAAACCAATGCTACCAGGATGTGGTGGAGGGGAGGTACAAACTAGAGTTCACCCTGAGGCACTAAGGCAATCCTTAAAGGTTTACCGGATTCTTGCATTTGCTGACCTCTCCTCCCTGAGTCAAGGGAAGGTTTTCAATAGAAAGAGCTTGGCTTCATTTGCATTGAATTCTCTTTGTGATTTACTTCCTGATAATTTTCAAAAAAGACACTGGGAAGCTCTGGTCAGCCTTTCAGTGGAGAACTGCTGGTTCTCTGTCTTTACTCTCTGATTTTATCTCATTTCTGACTGTCTGTCTCACTATTAAGAATTATAAAAATACTTTACCCTTGGCCTGCAACAGGCATTCAAGAAGATGAACACACACATGTATGCTCTTGCTCTCTTCCCTTCCCCCTTTTCCCTCTCTCTTTCACCCACATATGCATTGAAGTTTTCACCATGAGGAAAATAAAGTTAGAACTTAGTCTTATCCTGTCATCCAAGCAAACCATTTTTGAACAACAAAAGCCTCCAGGTCAGTGTCTGAGATACCCCAAAGTTTCTGAGAAGGTATTTGTGGTGGGAAGTGATGATCTTCCTTAAGCTGTGTGGAGTAGCACAGAAATACAAGTATGCCAGGAAGCTGCCCCATTTTTATGTTTAAGGAACTTCTAAGGATGTTTAAGGATGCCCTAGGAACTAGCACACTTAGGTAAAATTAATTGCATTGCATGTTTGTTGGTTTGTATTTTTTTGTTGTATTTATGTGCTGTCGAGTCACCCGCAACTCATATTGACCCTATGTACAACAGCCCTAAACCCTGCCCTATCCTGTGCCAATCTCACTCTCTCCTGCACACCTAGCCCCATTACCCTAGTCACTGAATCAATCCATCTCATAGAGGTTCTTCCTTTCCTGCGCGGTCCCTCCCAAGCATACCGTCCTTCTCCAAAGACTAGGTCCTCCTTGAAACATATCCAAAGTATGTCAGATGAAGCTTCAGAATCTTTGCCTCCAAGGAGCAATCTGGTTTAACCCTCTTCAGGAAGAACCTGTTTGTTTTCTTAACAGTCTATGGTATATTCAATACTCTTCTCCAACACCACAGCTCAAAGGCATCAATTCTTCTTCTATCTTCCCTAGTCATTGCCCAACTCTCTGATGCATAGCAAGTGATTGTAAAGGCCATGGTCTGTATCAGGTGCACCTTAGTTTCCAGAGTGACACCATTGCTCCTCAGTACTTTCACAAGGTCCCTAACACGTTTTTATTGAAGTAAAATTCACTTCATAATATTTACCATTTTAACCATTTGCAAGTGTATAACTTAGTAACTTCCATTACATCTCCAACATTCCAGGCCATTATCATTATCTCCAAAAGAATCCCATTCAGCAGTTAAATCAACAAATTTTAAAAAGCTCAGCTTCTGGTCAAGGAAGAGAAGATGTAGCCCAGCCTGGCTTTACAGCCTCTCCCTTTAATAGCAGCCTTGAGAGTGGCCTGGGGACAAGTGTCTCAATCTTCTTTATAAAGTGGATGATTATCTGGTCCTCTCTGAGTAGCGTGCACGCAGGTGTGTGTGTGTG
>NW_006399902.1:2697866-2803475 GCF_000299155.1 Elephantulus edwardii | reverse complement strand
GAGAGAGAGAGAGAGAGAGAGAGAGAGAGAGAGAGAGGAAGAGAGAGAAAGACAGAGACAGACAGACAGACAGAGACAAGAACCAGATTGGGACAGATGTACTCTGACTTAGTAAAGTTGACCCTAAATAATCCTTTAAAAAGGATTTTTGGGTACTTTTAAAAGAAAGGTGACTTTAGGAAGTGTTACTAGATAAAACTGCATTCTCTGGCAATATTATTGTCAAAATTGGAAGATAGCTACCTAACCCACTGATTTGAAGAGATCCGTAGTTGTGTCCCCAAAATGTTATAATCATCATTCCCCAAAATGATGATTAAAACAAAATATGAAGATGATCAGCAATGTCATCAAAATAACATACAAGTTAAATGTTGATAAAGAAAAAATATTTTTAAAAGAACAAACCTCTCCCCAAAAGTAAAATAAAACACCCCAGTTTCAATGTTACATGAACTGAAAACTGCTAAAAATTCAAATCAAATTCAGAAGAGGTCCATGGAATAACAGAGGTCATTGCTAATATCAGATGGATCTTGGACTCAAAGCAGAGGCTATCAGAAGGAGGTTGACCTATGCTTTATTCATATGCAAAGGCATTCTACTGTGTGGACCTTAATAAATTATGGCTAACATTGTAAGGAATGGAAGGTCTAGAATACTTGATTGCACAGAATCTATACATAGACTGGGAGGTAACTCTTCTACTAGAACAAAGGTATATTGCATAGTTAAAAATCAGAAAAGATGTTTGTCAGGATTGTATCCTTTCAGTAAGAATAGGACATCAGGATTGGAGGAAGGCTCATCAGAAACCTTTGACATTTTGATGACACACTCTCATTTTCTGGAAGTGAAAAGGACTTGAAGTATTTACTGATGAAGGTCAAAGATTACAGACTTCTGTATGGATTGTTGTTAGGTGCTTTTGAGTTGAATACGACTCATAGCCACCCAATGAAGAGCCATTCTGAAACCTTCCCTACCCTATTCTGAGCCATCTTCATCATCTCTGAGACACTAGAGTTCATTGCTGAAGTCATACTGGCAGTGCAGTTTGTTGGAGAGCTCTCTCTCCTTCACTGACCCTCAATTTTTCCAAGCATGATATACCTTTCCAAGGAATAGCCTCACCAAGCTTCATGTCCAAAGTATGAAAGACAAAACTTGGTAATCGTATGAGTCACAGGCAATTTGACAGCACATAACAACATCAACAATAATAAGAAGTGCTACAATCACAAAGTCACATGGTTCAAATGCACTAGCTCTTCTGTGGGTAAAAGATGGGCAGTCTCCTTCCATGTGATTTAATGCCTCTGAAAACCCAACAGAGGATCTGTTATAGATCAGTTCTGACTCCACAGTAAACAACAATTCCAGTATGGATTATACTTCAATAGAAATAAAACTGAAATCCCACAACTGCACCAAGAAGCAACTTCATAATAAATGGAGACAATATTGAAATTGTCAAGGATTTAATCTTCCTTGGATCCACAATCAGCACTCGCTAAAGCAACAGTCAAGAAATCAAACATTATATTCTACAAAGGATCTCTTTAAAGTGTTAAAGAGAAAAGTCATTTGAGAACTAGGTGTATCTTCTCATATGCATGTGGAACTAGACAATGAGAAAGAACAAAGAACTGATGCCTTTGAGTTGCGGTGTTTTTGAAGAATACTGTCTACAATTCACTGTCAAAAGAACAAACAAATCTGTCCTGGAAAAAGTGCAGCCAGAATGTTCTTTAGAAGAAAAGATGAGGCAAGAACTCTGCTGCAATTATGAAGGCACATGATGCGAATCCACCAGATGCTCCACTGGAGAAGGAGGGGCAAATCTTCTCCTGTGTCAGTCAGATATGACTTGATGGCACACAGTAAGAAAAGGTGGGGTGGGGGGAGGAGAAATAAGACAAGACTTGGCTCTCATACTTTGGGGCATTTTATAAGATGGAGCATGCCCTGGAGAAAGACATAATACTTGGTAACATCGAGGATCATTGAAAAAAAGGAAAACCCTCAACAAAATGGATTGAGACGGTGCCTGCAACAATTGGCTTAAGCATGTTACAGATTGTGCAGAAGGCACAAGATTGGGACACTTTGTTCTGTTGTTTATAGGGTCACTATGGGTTGACCCTAGGGCACCTAACAACACCGATTCTTCTTTGGTCTTCCCCATTCACTGTTTAGTTTTTCGTGCACATGTTGTTGTTGTTGTTAGATGCCGTTGGGTTGACTATAGTGTGTGTTATAACTCACAGCTACACTATGAACAACAGATGAGTCTTGTCCTATCTTCACCATACTCACAATTCTCTGCCATGCTCAAGCCATGGTTGCAGTTACTGCGCTAATCCAACACATTAAAGGTCTTACTTTCTTTCATTGAAACTCTTTTTCTCCCAGAATGATGTATCCCCCCCCCACCCCCAGAACTGACCCCTTCTGAAAACAGGCCCAGGTACATGAGGTGAAATGTTACCGTCTTTGTTTCTAAGGAACACCTGATTGTACTTCTTCCAGGATGGACTTGCTTGCTCTTTAGGCAGTCATGGTATATTCAACACTGTTCTCCACACCACAGTTCACAGGCACTATTCTTCTTCGGTTTCCCTTACTTACTGTCTAGGTTACAGATGCTCAGGAAATAAATAAAAATACTGTGGCTTAGATCAGGAGCATCTTAGTCTTGAAATGGACATCCTTGCTCTTTAGCACTTTAAAGACCTCTTTGACAGTAGATTTACCCAATGCAACAAGTCTTTTGATTTCTTTTTTTTTTTTTTTGTCTTTTGATTTCTTGATTACTGTCTACCATTCTTGTTGATTGTGGATCTGAGCTAAATGAAATTATTGACAATTTCAATGTTTTCTCCTTCTATTATGATGTTGAATATTGATCCAGGTAGGTATTAGAATTTCCTTTGTGATGTTGAGGTGTGTGTGTGTGTGTGTGTGTGTGTGTTGATTGCCATCTAGTCAAGTACGACTCATAGCCACCCTATGAACAAAAGACCTGAAGCCTTTCTATAACTATCATCATTTATCAAAAGGCATGTTATTTAGGAAGTGGATGCCACTCCTACTTTCAGAAGTTATATGTGAAGTGATTGAAAATACCTGGCTTGTGTCAGGCGCACCTCAGTCTTCAGAGTTCACTTATTTGTTCTTTAATGCTTAAAGAAATTATTTTCAGATTTATTGAATTCAATATGGTATTGAATTTACTCACTTTTGCTTTGACGAGTGTAGTGGAATCTGTGAACACAAGGACAAGGAAATTCCTATCTTTTCTCTGTTTATCCCTATGTTGTTTATAGGTGCCATTCTGAGGAGAGACGTCCCAACACTTAAAAACAGCAATTGCTTCCTATGGTAGTGATGACAAATGAATGAGTGCATTAGGTGTAAAAGATTCAGGAGAGCTCCTGGCACATATACTTACTATACAATTGCTTGCTAGGAAAAATAACATGTTCGTTAGTTCAATAAAGCTGTAATAATTATAAGTACATATAATATTGGAGAACTCTAGGGGCTTAGCTCACAGGAAGTTGCACTGCTAACCCAAAGGCTGTTCTTTTCTGCACTTCTATCAGCGGCTCTATGGGAGTTAGATGGAAAGTTTCCTCCCGTGGGATTTACAGCCTTCAAAACCTCACTCAGCAATAATAATGAGAATAATATGATGTTGTTGTTGTTGTTATGTGCTGTCGAGTCACCTGCAATTCATAGTGACCCTGTATACAATAGCCCTAAACTCTGCCCTATGTTGTGCCAGTCTCACCATCTCCTACACACCTACCCCTATTACCCCAGCCACTGAATCAATCCATCTCATCCAAAGTCTTCCTCTCCTGCGCTGTCCCTCCACCCTCCCAAGCATGATGCCCCTCTCCAGGGACCAGTCCCTCCTTGAAACATGCCCAATATATGTCAAACGAAGCTTCAGAATACTTGCCTCCAATGGGCAGCCCAGCTTCACCCTCTCCAGGACGAACCTGTTTGTTTTTGTTTTCCTAGCAGTCCATGGTATATTCAATACTCTTCTCCAGCACCACAGCTCAAAGGCATCAACTCTCCTTCTATCATCCCTAGTCATTGTCCAGCTTTCTGATGTATCAGGTGCACCTCAGTATCAGGCGCTTCTTAGTCTCCAGACTGACATCCTTGCACTTCAGCACTTTAGAGAGGTCTCTAACCACAGACTTTCCCATCACAGTAAGTCTTTTAATTTCCTGGCTGCTGGTGCCAAAAGTGTTGCCTGTGGAGCCAAGCAAACCGAAACTGTGAACAATCTCAATCTCTTCACCATCCATTATGATGCTGTCAATCGGCCCAATGGTGAGAATCTTTGTTTTCTTGATACTGGCTATAACTTTTATTGTTATTCCAAAGTTACTGGGAGGTGCTGCTGCTCATACCAGGATCCACAGACTGAGATGAAACAGGCATGTGATAGAGACTTGTGATGACTTACAACAGAATCTCTTCTTCTAGACAAATAAGAGATTACACTTTCTTTCTCCCTTGAATCCATTTGAGGCCAAGTGATTATTTCTTACCAATGAGCTGTGATCAAATGAAATAGGCATCACTTTTGTTCTTAAACTTTTGGTTTGTGTTATGACACCAATTTCTCTCTTCTTCCTTCCTGGCGAACATAGGAAAAGCTTTATTTAAGATGACAGAGAGATGTTTTAAGCAGCCTGGACTTCTGAGTTTCTGCACAGGGAGAAGGCCACCCTGGAGAGTCAAATGGACCCAAAGAGGATTTTATGTAAGTCCACACAGCCTTGGGGCAGGCAGGCCTGGGTTCACTCACTGGCTCTTATTTTTCAAGTAGACTCTCTTGTTTGCTTAACCTCTCTGATGCTTACTTGTCTTAATTATGAAATATTATTTGATATATTTCTAAGGTAATTGTGACTATTTCTGGCACAAGGGTTAGGAAGGCCACTCAAAATGACTCAAGAAACAGAAGGAATAGCTTCATGCACGGATGGATCTGTGTTCCTGGGCCAGGGCCTCTCTGATTCCCTGTGTGGTGGCTTTAAGCCAAGGCAGCCCCTGTCCTCCTGAAGGACCTCCAGCCCCAAGATGACCTTCTCACTTTTTCAAGGTCACAGAAAAGAGAGATGCTTAACTTATAGAAGCTCTAAAAATATCTTGGAATTAGATCTCATGGGATGAATATGAGTCAGAAAGATCTTTTAAACTTCCTGTTTTAGGAATAAATCCTCAAGGCCTCTGTTCTCCCTGCCTATCACTGCCCCTGAGATCACAGGCAGCCCTTTCCTGCCCTGGGCTGATGGATGCTTCCTTCACTCCATTGTCCTTGTACCAATTTCCTCAGTACATCTTGAAGTGGCGTGCAGTTGGGTCACATTTGTCCCCTAATGGCAAGGCTTCTCTGGAGGACACAGCGTTCCATCTTCACTGACACCTGCCTACGCAGATTTTTTTTCTAATGGGAAATTTGCCTTTTCTATACTGTCCTCAGAACATAAGCAAATCTCACCTTGTACTGATGAGGAAGTGTTAGCTGGCAAATTTGGGGGCTTGGGTTGTTTTTTTTTATAAAACGATAACAAGGAGGGCCACACTGGGAACAGGAAGTGATGGGTAGTCCCTGAGCAGTTACCCCCTTCGTCTCAAGTAGGACTCTTTCTCATGAGGCTGTGTTGAGGTTTGTAGCAAACATGGAATGTGGAGCTGCTGTGTTCCCTGGCCCATATGCGATGGGTTTTGGTCATTGTTAATTGTCATCAGCATCACTACCAGACTTCATAGTAATGTGGGCTTCTTATCCTTCATCCCCCTCAGGGACATTTTTCCATGTCACTAGTCTTTGCACACTCTGTGCCAGTGATTGAAATAGGACCCAGATGATATGTTATTAGTTCTAAGTATCAGAGAGTGAATGCATTTATGTGACAAATATACTCACTTTGCTGAATCTGAGCCCTCCCTAGTTTTTGAGGGCTCCAGATGGACCAATAAACATCATGACCAATAGAGAAGTTCAAGTTTCCAATGATTTCATTCTACTTGTATCAACGATCTATGTCCATGGAGGCTGCAGTCAAGAAATCAAATGAACATAGGTGTACATATCTCCACTCATGTCTCAGTTTTATTTTCTTTGGGGTATATATATTCACAGCAGTGGAATAGTTAAATTAAATGGGACTTCTATGTTCAACTTTATGAGGAAAGACCAAACTGCCTTCCAAAGCAGCTGCACCAGTTTACAGTCCCACCAGCAGTGCATGAAAGTTTCTGTCTCAAAACACAATGTAAATGAATGATGATATGAAATGCAATGTGCACAAAAGAAGCACAATGAATACAAATTACTGCAGGCAAACCAACAACAACAAAGTAAGTCAAATGATAGATTACATTGAGCAACTCTGCTAGCAAAAGTCCTCTTTTTTAAAAAGTGAAGATCTCAGTTTGGTGACAGTGGTGTACTTGACCCAAGCCATGATCTTTTTAAATTGCCTTGTATGCATAGAAAAGCCAGACAGGGAAAATGGAAGACAGAAGAGGAATCAATGCACTTAAACTGTGATGTTATCAAAGAACAGTGAACAGACAGGACACTGGCAGAAGAACAAAGTAGTACAAAAGAAACCTAATCAAAATGTTCTTTAAAGGGAGGACCTCCCTAGCTTTGGATATGTCAGTAGAAAAGGCCACTCTCTCCAAAGGAACATCTTGTTTGATAAGGTAGAGAGAGGGTCACTGAAAACAGGGGTAACTCTTAATGAGATGGACTGACACGTAACTTTGACAACGCATAGCAATGAGCCAGGAGATAGCGCAGGATTCGTCCAAGTCCCCATGTATTCCTGGTGTGAAACTTGCCCCATTTCTTGGGGTCTCCTTGGCAAGGTGCAGTGTCAGGCAATCCATGCAGTTGATCCCACATCAGTCAGCAGCCTAGTGAGGGGGCTGGTTACATCTGTTAGAGATGAGGGAGCTGCTCTTCAGACAGGCTCAGGAAATTTGTAGCAAGTCTCGGCCTGGATTTGGGCTGACTGTGTTGGGTCTGAGGCCCAAGGGGCCAAGTCAGCAGTACCAAAGCTTCTATGGCTTTCCCTGTTCTTTCTGTCTTGAAAATTTCATCCTGCCCTGGGACCTTTCCTTGGCCCTCTGGAAAATGGAGCAGAGTGTATGTTAGTGTGATGCCTGGGTCTCCACCACTGAGATTTCCCAGCCATTCCTGTCTTTGCTCTGACAGATGGAGATGGTTCAGTGACTTATCACTGAGCTCAGTAAGTCAGAGATGATGATGATGGCACAGGATAAGACAAGATTCAGATCTGCTGTTCACAGAACCGCTATGATACCTGACTCAATGGCACCTAACAAGAACAAGGAACCGGAGACGTCTGCTTTGCCTCAGGGAAGAAGAGACAACAAATATGGATGTGTATGTGATAATTTGATAATTGATAATTTGATAATCTGATAATTTGGAAATCATAATGCTGGGCCTAAAAATTGACTTCCACAGAAGAAGCTGACGTGTCATTTCCTTGTGACATTCTTGTCTCGGAGCCCTCACTCCTCTTCCCAGGCATTTTCTTCCTCTTTCCATTTGTAATCGTTATAGAGTAGCTGCTGAAGATAGGGGGGTAGGGGTCTCTGGTATGAGATGGTGGGCCTACCTTGTATGGCAAGAGAGTGGGCGATTGACTGGCTATGGTCCACAGAGCCCTTGAGCAGGGATGGGCAAGGTGGAGGGGATGCACTGAGGAGGAAGGCGAGACGGACAGAGAAGGCCTCTGGAAGTGGAAGGGGAAGTGGAATCCATCACAGGCCCTTGATCTGGGCTGTAGCAAATTCAGTGACAGCAGATTCCATTTCCTCTTCCCTCTCTGGCCATCCAGCATCCCCAATCACTCTAGATCTTATACCCTGCTGTGAGATCCTGGGAAAGTGCTGCCCTCTGGGGTCTTGGTTTTGGTTTCTCTCTCTCTCTTTCTCTCTCTCTCTCTCTCTATATATATATATGGAGTATTTGTTGCAACTTAGGTAAGGTAGTCTCAATCTCACCTGGGTATAATCCAAGGGAGCCTTCCACCCCTCAGAGGTCCTGGGGTGGAGCTCAGCCTTTAGTTTTGCCGAGCAGATGCAGTGAGGTTTAAAAACTACTGATCTACTCCCTCCACCTCTCTGGGCAGCTTGAGATACTGAGGTTCCTGGCCTGAGTGCTGTTCTGGGTCTGACATTGGGTCCTTCTTACTGAGAAAGGCCATGTGAGGTCCAAGGCAAGAGTTAAGACTCTGGGTTCAAATTCTGGGTCTGTCTCTCACCCACTGTGTGACCTTGGACTAGTCCCTGCACCTCTGTGCATTTCTCCTCCGCAGGGTGAGGGTGGTCACTGTATCCACTGCATAGGGTTGTGTACTGGTCCAGTGATCCTAAGTGCTTAGTGCTGGACACACAACAGGGCTCTGTTACTGCCAGTGGTTGTCACTGGGACTCTGGGCATCTAATGAGACCAAAGATATGATGATACTGTGACTCTCAGACTGAGGGAGCCTCTCCCTGCTGTCCACCCGCACCCCCCCCCCGCTGCTTTTGCTCTGTCTCCTTCCCACCTCCCACCCAGGTTTGCAGTGACTCTGTCTGTTCCCCCTCTCCTGATCAATCTCCCTACCATTTCTTCTCCCACTTAACAAACAGCTTCACTTAAAAAGCCATCTGGGAGGATGGATGGCACAACACACATTTTGTAGAATAAGTTTTTCAGAGAAAAGAGCAAAGGAATTAAAGGCATAGCACTTACAATCCAATCTTGTTAGGCACCATAACTCTGACCCTAGGAGAATTGTAATTTTGTATTATAAATTCATCCCTCACTCCCACCCTGCCTAGTGTTCTGGGCACTATTTGCATTTGTCTTTTGAGTGGCCTGCTCCCAGTTTCTGTGTCTGGTTCCTTCCCTCAGGATAAGAACCCCTCATTTCATCAGGATGGTTTGTATCTATGGCTGAGACTCTGAGTCTTTCTACTCCAGCACTGTCCTTGCTAATGTGGATAGATGCTCCCCTTCCCTTCAAGACCCTGACTCTTTCAGAGTCTCCCAAGGCAGATTTGGGGCAAATGGGCAGATGCTTAAGAAGGAGTTTTTGTAACTTGCTGAGTGTCAATTCCAATTCATGATACTCTCATACGTGCAGAGTAGAATGATATACAATTTTTGAGACATTGGCCTTTAAGAAGCAGTTCACCAGGCCTTACTTCTAAGGTGTCTGTAAGTGGGTTTGAACCTCCAAACCTTTGTGTAATAGTAGAGGTTTAACCATTTATGCCACCATGAACTTCTCTGCAAAGTTGGGACGGATGAGTGGCCCTTAAGATGTGATGAGCTCCCTGTCACTGGAGGTATACACAGAGGACAGGTGCACAGAAGTGATTAACAGGGGCCAAAAAGAACAGATTATCTGAGACCATCGATGTTAGAGTCCAAGATCTGGACCAAGTCCTGGTCCAGATGTAAAACCTCTCCACCAAAAGAATTAGACAAATTGATAGTTCTTACACCACTGGGTTGTCATGGAAAATAAATGACAATGATATGTGCAAAGCAATTAGCACGGTGTCTAGCACAATCTGTACTTAATAAATGCTGGCAGTGATCATTATCAGAGAATTTTTGTGTGGTACAAATGGTTCATGTGTCTGTCTGCTAACAGAATGAGTGGCGTTTTGGATCCACATAGAAATGCCTCAGAAAAAAGGTTTAGAATTCTATTTCTGAGAAGCCATCCCCCAAAGACCTGTAAACTCTGACATACGTGAGAACCACTAGGGGGACTTACCCAGGGATGTCACGGCTCAATTGCCAGTTAGCAGTGGTCAACATGTGCTGGATACTTCCCAGGGACAAACTCATTAATTTCTTACTGGAGACCTGTGTTGCAATGCTGACTGGTTGTGTGAGGGTAGACTGCGTTTAGAGACTTAGACTGATGTTTCTACTCACTAGTGAGTTTCTGGTGGTGTCAGATGGGGTAAAGGGTAATTGGTTCCCTCTGCCTCCAGCTCCTGCCCTCTGCTCCCACCACCACTGCTCTGGCCTATGTGCCCTCTGTTTCTGCCTGAAAGTCTGCTGCTACCCCCTTTCTGGGACCTTGCTCCCACTCTGGCTTCTACGGAAGAGCCAGAGGGACCTTCTTATGCCCCCAAACAGATTATTGTTGTTGTGTTTGATTGAGTAGGAACCAACCCATAGCTGACCTGGCAGTAGGTTTTTAGAGGCAGTAAATCACACAGAAGGAGATTGCGAATCCTTCTCCATGGAGCAGCTGGTGGATTTGAACCATGTGCCTTCAGGATAACAGTGCAGCTTCTTACCTCGAGGCCACCACAGCTCCCTCCCAAACAGATTAGGCTATCATTTTGCTTTGTTGTTGCTATCGTTGCTATCAAGTCATCTCCCTGTTTAGAATACAATGAAACATTGCCTGGTCCTCACTATCACCATGACTGGTGGCAGTGCCCTCAAACCCACCGCTGCAGCCATCATTGTGCACGGAGCCCTCCAGCCTTAGGAGTTCATCTTCTGGCCCTATAAAGAGAAATATTTTGCCATGATCCATGTGTTCTCGTTGGCTGCATCTCAGACAAAGATAACCAGATCTTTCTCACTAGTCAGACTTATTCTGGAAACTCTGGTGAAACCTGTCCATGGAGTGATCCTGTTGGTATCTGAAATATCAGTGTCATAGTTTCCAAGATCATAGCATACCACAGGACCATGACCTCGCGGATGGGTGGTGGATTCCACTTAAAACCCTTCGATGTTTCCTAGGAAAACTTGTGTGAACTCAGCCCTGCGGGTCAAGGTCCATCAGGCTTTACAGGGCTGACTGCTGCCTCTTCGTCCTCATGCTCTCTGTTCATCACATACTCTGCCTTTAGTTCCTCCAACACATGTCTCCCCAACCCCCAGTTTTTGCACATATTCTTCTATCCTAATAGACTACTTCCTTCCTGTCACTCGTCATGTAACCTGCTCCTTCAGCTCTTAAATGAAACATCAGCTCCTAAGACAGCCTCTCCCCACCTGTCTTAGTCTCCTTCACTGTCCTTCCATGTAATCTCCTCCTCACAGCATACTTGCTCGAATTCTTGAATCATTTCCTATGTGACTTTTCCTTGAAGGTCCAGCTCTCCTTCCTCAATGTGAACCCCGAGAGAGAGGGCCCTGGCTGACTCATTCATTTCTCAGCCCTGCACCCAGCATGTACTTAGTGCACGTAGGTGTTCAGCAATAATAGCCTGGATCAATAAGTGGAGTGGGGAAAGAGTAAATAATAAAAGCCCTTGCTTCTTCATAGAGTAAAAATAACTCAGAGCAGTTGTATTTCATTTTTTATTAACTCCCTACATAATCAGACTGGAAATTATAGCCGCCATCCTTGACTCGTGCCTCCTTGACTCTAGCCTCGAGGACAGGAACCATTTCATATTTGAGAGCATTACAGCAGAATTGTTTACAGCAGAGCAGGCTCAGGATGGGTGGAGAGTTTCATTATCTCAACTGCTAATTAGATCCAGAAAATACAGTGAACCAGTACAAGGCAGGTGTAGTAATTCAGGAAGGCTGGACCTTGCTCACCCCTACCTTAACCTGCCTACCTGCGTCGCCCCAGCCCTGCTCTCAGGTGAGAGTGACCGGGAAAGGAGTGGGGGAATGTCATCCTCACATCCTCCTCAATAAAATTTAGCAAAGCCAGGGATCCTCTATTACAATGCAGCTGGTGGTGTGTGGCAGCAGTTGGGATTCTGAGGGGCAGATTGTGAACATCTGTAGTTTGTCAGTCCTATATGCTTCCCTGGTGGTTCCATGTTGTGTATCTATCCTGCCCTCTTCTCGTGTTAAGTATGCACAATTCAACCAATTCCTATTTTATCTACCACCTTTATCACCACCACCAGCATTACCATCACCGTCATTATCATTCACGGCCATCATCACAACTTAGTAAGCAGCTCATAGAGGTTTCACGATCCAACCACTTTTCCAAACACATGATTGCATACCTCAAAAGCCCTAAAAAACAGTGGGGCTGATGAAGGCATGAAGGCTCACAAGAGGACTTCTACAGACCCTATCTTAAACACTTTAGAGGATCTGCTTTTTCCTTCTACTCCAAAAGGTTTTCCATCTAACTTCCTACTTCTCTCAGTACTCTGGGAGAACAAAGGTTTATCTAGATCATGCTGGAGGTCTCTCTGATGGCTCCCACCTCAACCCACCTGTTCCATACACTTTCTCCTCTTGAGATAAAGAGAGCCCAGGTTTGCCTTCTCCTCAAGATCTCTTGGTTCCAAGCTTCTCCTACTTTCAAAATTTTGAGGGTTTTTTTGGGGGGGTGGGGGGGTGTATTTTTTTTCCTTATGTTTAGGATTTTCCCATCTTTGTCTTTCATATAGCTGTTAGTCCAGAGTTTTCATTAAGTACATGTTGATGATGGACTGATAGGGATGGAGGTTCAAACAAACCTAGGATAGAGCAGGATCAGACATGGAACATAAAGGTATCCCTGGTCAAAACAGCAGAGAGGTGAGGGGACCCTGGGCACTGCATCTGCCTTCCTCAGCAGCATCAGCATCTTCACCACCATCACTGGTGTCATTCCGACCAGACACCACCGCCTTTTAGCTCATTTAAGCATCTGCTTGTTGATTTTGTAGTGCAGTGAATGATTAAGATAGCTCTCCTAGCCACGAGCTTTGTAATTTCCCCCAAATGCATAGGTAGAAATATGCAGATGAAGTGTATACTGATCAGTAAGGGGATTGGATAGCTTGCTAGCATTGTAAATAAGGGGCATGATATCCTTGTGGGGGTTGTTGTTGTTATGTGCCGTCGAGTCGCCTGTGACTCATAGCGACCTTATGTACAACAGCCCTAAACTCCGCTCTGTCCTGTGCCAATTGCACTGTCTCTGACACTCCCATCCCGATTAACCCAATCACTGAATCAATCCACCTCATAGAGGGCCTTCCCCTCCTGTGCTGTCCCTCCACCTCCCAAGCATGATGTCCTTCTCTAAGGACCAGTTTCTCCTCACAACATGTCCAAGTATGTTAGACGGAGCCTCAGAATCCTTGCCTCCAAGGAGACACCCAGTTTAACCCTTTCCAGGACGAATCTGTTTGTTTTCCTAGCAGTCCATGGTATTCTCAATACTCTTCTCCAGCACCACAGCTCAAAAGCATCAATTCTTCTATCCTCTTTGGTCATTGTCCAACTCTCTGATGCATAACAAGTGGTTGCAAAGACCATGGCCTGTATCAAACGCACCTTAGTCTCCAGAGAGACACCATTGCTCTTCAGTACTACCTTTTGGGGGTAGGACCATGAAAATAAAGCATATGAAACTTTAGTCAAAGAACTGGTCCGGGTTTTTTTTTTTTGTCATCATGCTTGGCTCACAATGGGCCCTTCTTAACGTGGACAGGGGAGACTTCTACCACCGAGAAAAAAGAACTGGGAGTGGAGCATGTTTTGGTATCTAGGATCCCTGTGTTGAGAACCCCTTAGAATTAAGACTCAGGATTGTAACACCAGAAACAGGCAGAATCAGTGATGAAATGATGACAGCAGAGGAAGCAGAACCAAGAGACTAGCAGGAGATGTGTTCATCAACTGCTGAGTCTCCATAGGACAGGGAAATGAGAGTCCTTTCTTCCTAGATGGCCAGAGAACTCAGCTGCAGAGGTAGCAGCAGGGATAACAGGAAGTGGGAGAGTGTTAAATGTGCAAAGCTGGTGTGAGAAAGGTTAAAGGTGGCTCTGAGTGGACATGAGGTCTGCAGAGTCCTTTTACATGTTATCCCTATGAACTTCACTACCTGGATAAACAACAGCTCCGACCAGGTCCAGGGTGGGCAGAGTGAGGCTATGCTAGTGACTTGCCAAGATTATGCATCAGGCCCTGTGGTGGGACTACGCTGAAAGGAGGAATGACTTTAGTATCAGACAGGAATGCCCTGGGGTGTGGCTTAGAGTCTCCACTTGGGGACCTTCCTTGTCTCCACTTCTCACTGCTCTCATCTTACTTTGTGTTTCCATGTTATTATCTCCTGATGCTTAAATATCTATACTGATCATTTTGCAGGGCCTCCTGCACTAAGGTGTCCACTTCATACAGTGGTATGTTCGTGGTGTCTAGAAATGTGCTTGCACAGGATATGAACAGGCACTTCACCGAAGACGACATTCAGATGGCTAACAAACACATGAAGAAATGCTCAAAATCCCTGGCCCTAAGAGAGATGCAAATTAAAACAACTATGAGATATCATTTCACCCCAGTCAAAATAGCAAAATTTAACAGAACAGCAAGCAACAAATGCTGGCGAGGTTGTGGAGAAACTGGAACCCTGATTCACTGTTGGTGGGAGTGTAAAATGGTGCAACCCCTGTGGAAAGCAGTATGGCGCTTTCTCAAAAAGTTGCAAATAGAGATACCATTTGACCCAGCAATTCCACTACTGGGAATATACCCTGAAGAGACCATAGCTGACATCCAAGCAGATATATGCACACCCATGTTTATTGCAGCTTTGTTCACAATAGCAAGGAGTTGGAAACAACCTAAGTGCCTATCAACAAACGAATGGCTAGAGAAGCTGTGGTATATCCGCACAATGGAATACTACGCTGCATTAAAAAACAAGGAACTCATGCAATATTATTCAAAATGGTTGACTCTGGAGAATATTATGCTGAGTGAAATATCCCAGTCACAAAAGGACAAATATTACATGATGCCACTGTTGTAGAATGGGACTGTCCTTGGGGTTGGGGAGACACTGAGTAAGATGGGTTCAATAATGTATACTGCACTGAAGCAGAGGAGGGAGAGAACCGTCTAAAAGAGAGATGTAACTGGGTATTTCTGTCATCACAGGAGACTAGAGCGAGGGCTGCATGGTGGAGGGGACCTGGGGGAGGGTTTGTAAAACAATGAAAGAATCTTTTCTTTTACTTTTCCATAATTTTTGGACTCATGTACTTATAACTTGTTAGTCAAATTTGTGTCTTCTAGGTTGCAACACCCCCATGATACATCTTCAAGTATATGTACATGTACAGCCAAGCACAATCAATAAGAGTGCATCTGAATTCCAAAATCAATCTCCATAATAGTCTATGTGTTTCCTACTGCCAAAGGGGCCCTTTAGAGTAGTGAGAGAAGATCTTCACCCTGAAACCCACAGCGTCCCTTTTCAGCAGGAAGTAGCTAAGAGAATACGCCGTCCCCTTTTCCTTATGACTCAGGGTGAAGTCTCTCTCAGGGAGGAGTGATAGGGAATGGCAAAGGATACACTGACAAAGAAGATTAATCAGAACTGGCTTTGACAAGCACTGTGGCATTTGGACAAGAACAAACTGGGAGGAGGGTAGAGAGAATAGTGCAACAATGAATGAGTGGAAGCCCAAAATCTCTGTAAATGTTTATGAAAATTAATAAAATATAATTATAGAAAAAAAAAAAGAAATGTGCTTGCAGACAGCAAGGATGCAACAGTGTCTCCTGAGGCCCTCAGCACAGCTGAATGTGCAAAGTGGGCCACAGGACACTGCCTTGGGTCTCTGGAGTTGAATTTAAGAATACAGCACACACCTGCACATCATGACCCTTGGTGAGGAGAACCCCATCCCCAGCCACCTCCTGTGCCCCTGCTAAGCTCAGCCTTTGTCCTTCATCTCATCCTGTCCTGCCTTTTCCCAGATACTCTGTTGCCCCAGAGTCAGGCAATGTGCTCTGATTATTGGCTCTTCAATCATTCCTCCATTTTCTGAAAGAGATGAGGCCTTTCTGTCGAGAAGTTAGGCAGAGAGAGGAGACAGGCAGCTGGTGATTTAAGGTTATTGGAAAAGTGAGAACGATGCTTGGATCAATGACTGAGAAGTCGGAGGAAAACTAGCTGTGTTTCTGTGTATGTATTTATTTATTTTAACTCAGATGGATTTCTAAGACTTTGCCAAGTTGTTCTGATGTCAGGAGAGAAATAGGAGTTTTATGGATGTGACTGCCAGGCTGTGGGGACGGAGAAGAGAAATGTGCTGTGGTGGGTGTTTGGCTCACACCAGCCCTACTTAGCAGGCAGCACCGTGGCAGGGCTGGGTTCTGCAGGGGCAGGTTCCACTGAACACTTGCTGTGGGCCAGGCCCTATGGATATAGCAGGGAATCAGGGAGGCCAGCTGGGTCCTTGGGGCAGGCTTGCACTAGACCCTCTGAACTTTCTTCCCATTTCCTACCTACCTCAAGCCCACTCCACTGTGTCCTCCCTACCCTAGTTCCATAATTGGAGTGTGGATATTGGGTTGTGTAGTATCCTGGCAAGAGCTCTGAACTGGGAGAATTGAGGTATGGTTCCAGCTCTGTTGTTGTTGTTGATTGCTGTTGAGTTGAGCACGACTCATAGCAACCTATGAACAGAAGACCTAAAGCCTTTTGATAACTTTGTCATATGTCAAAGTTCATAGAGTTTCCAGAGGCATGTAGTTTAGGAAGTGGATGCCACTCCTGCCTCCAAACTATCAATGAATTGTGAGACTTCATGGTGGACATCCCTGGAGGAAGTTTCATGAAGCCTGAAGTCTATCCAAACCCATTGAACCCAGAATACTGAATCTCCATCTTTCTGGATGTGAGCTTCTTTTCACCAGTGAGTTAGACATGCCTGTATGGCCCCCTACCTGTATTCCACACACTCTGTTGCTAAATGGCTTTATTTCTTTCCTCAGAAGGAAGCCTGCAAACACATGGGCAAAGGTTTCTCTCTACTCTTTGCTCAGAGCCATCAATTACAACAAATAAAACAAATCCATAAGTTACACAAGCATTCAGCAGAGCATGACTCCCCCTTATTCATTGCCTGCAACTGAAAACATAGAACTTAGTTCCAGCCCAATGACTACAGGCTTTGGGAGGATGAGTGTCAGAAAGCAGAGAGACTAAGGCCTCTGCTACTGAGTACCATTGGCTTGAAAAGACTGGGTGTACAAATATTGACCCTCTACTGAGGGTCAGATGTAGAGGGAATGGGTGGGGGTATGGAGAGTACAAACCCATCCTGTAGAGACCAGAAGGAAGAGTGGACAAAGGCATATCTTGATGGAGTGGCTTGATATAATTGTCTGGGAGTCTTGCCATCTTCTAGCCATCTTTTGGTAAGCCCATGCCATCCAGGAGATTAGAGGAGACAGAGCCTTCAGCATTCCAGGAGAGCACCAGTGAGAGATCATGGTGGCTATCCCTGGAGGAAGTCTATGAATCCCTTGAAGTCATTTTTGCCTTCCCATCAGAAAAAGTCAAGGGTTCTGAGAAGTAAATGGTCACAGATTGCATTAGTACATGAGTCGTATAACTTAGGAGGCTAAATCCTCAAGGAAATGCCTTCCTTAGGGTTTTTGACCTCTCTTCATCTTTTCTCTGAGACTCAGGAGTGGGACGTCTGAGTAAAGGAGCAGTGGTAGGATAAATGAAGGTCCATGAGGAAGCTAATTCCTACATTTCTGGCTCCTCAAGTCATTTGACATATGCTCATTACCACTTGTCCTGTCCCAGGTACTGAGCTGGGCACTGGGAATAGAGATATGAATGAAACAGGCTCAGTCCTTGAAGTCAGGGAAATTATCATCCGGAGATGATCAAATGCCATTTTAACACACCAGGCAAGCATGATGGGTCGAAGTGAGGAGCAGAAGTCTGGAAGAGATAGTCATGATACTATGATGGTCAGATGTGATTTGTGACTTTATATCTGAATTCTGTTCTTCTCTTTTGAGCATCTTCATGACCATTTTTGTCATTAACGTTGGTATCATTGTCACCGCCATCACCATCATCATTGACATTAAATCACAGTTATCATCGCTATCTTAGGCTGGACTCTAAATGTACAAAATCAGTGAAATATATAGATAGGTATACAGATAAAATCTATTTGCTTCATCGGACAACAAAGAGATGCAGCGCACACGCTTGAAGAAACTCCCTGATAACGTTCTATCAGGTTTTGTCAATGAAATTGTCCTATTGTATCAGACCTCATCAAGGGAACAACTCTATCATCACTACCAAACCAGAGAACCATGGACAGTCAAGTTGACACAACCTCGATTATCACAGTAGCAGACATAAGTACCATCACCAACCTCATCTTCATTACCACCATCAATAGTATCACACAGCTTGCCTCAACTGAGACCACATATTTTGAAAAATGCTTTATATGCCTGATTTTATTACTGACCATCTCAAACAATCCCTGTAGACAAGTATCATTCTTGTCCTCTTTTATAGAAGAGAATATCAAGCACAGTGAGGTAAAAGACTTGTCAAGGGTCCAGTTTAATAAGTCACAGAGTGAAAGGTACACCTTGGGCTCCCCATTCCAATCTAGTGATTTCCCACCTGTAACAGTAGATCTAGTTCTTAGTATGTTGCATTATTAACCAAAAGGTTTATAGTCCATCAGCCTCTCTATAGAAAAAGATGGACAATCTCCTCCTGTTAAGACTCACAGCCTCAGAAACATGACGGAGGCTTAGGAGTCAGAATAGGCCCAATAGCAGTGAGTTTGGCCTTGATGCCCTACAAGACAACCCCCTGGGACTTTGCCCTGGTTCCTCAAAGGTTGACAACCATGATAGCCTTAGTCGAGGAGGAAAGTTGTGTGATGGTTGGACTTACATGTGGGCTTAGACTGCGGAGTTTCCATTCCTGAGCCCTGGCTGAACTCTGACTCAGTTATGAAATTGCTCTGGCCTCTGCTCTTCATGTGTGTGTGAACGAGATGATGTATCCATCACAAGCTCTTCTACGGGCTGAGGACTGGCTTCTGGCTTCACATCCTATTTCTTGTCCTGCAATCATTCATCTGATCTGATCACTGTGGAGGCTTCTCATCCTAAGCCCTTCCTCAGTCTTCCTCTCACATGATCCATAATGTCCCAGGATCATATGCTTCTGTTTTCTCTAGATGATACTGACATTCCCAGACCTGACCCAGGATCCACCCAGGGGCTATCCCAAAAGTACAGCCAACCTCCATTCCTGTCTATGGGAAAACAGAGAAGACTATCTGAGGCCTCTCCAGCTCAGCAATGGCAGCCAGAGTGATGGGAAAGCCCCTTTTCCTGCCCCCTCAGAAGGCAATGGTCTGCATTAATATGGGTCCTTGTTTGTGGTCGTAAAATTTTACACACTGCTTCTCTCACTGAATGACTTCTACTACTTTAAACAGATAAAAATGGACATGGCTGAGACAGGCCAGAGAAAATCAATAAGTAATAAAAGTTAACATGGGAGCAAATGCATTATCTCAATCACAGAGGAGCCACGAAGGTGTCTGAAGTGTGAGACTGAGCTCATTGACACAACTAAGGGGCTATGAGCGTGTGGTGATTCAGCCTTCGGAGGTTGGGGGTGGGGTGAACATGGGATAAGCTTACGGTCTCTGTCCACTCTGCACTGAATCTTCACAACTGCCCTTTCACAAGCTTAGACAGTGGTTAAAGTCATTGGACTAGAAATCCAAGTGTGCTTAAGTAGCTCAAAGTGTGTCAACACTTACCGAGCTCTTACTATGCTCCAGACCAGTGTAGCACAGAGGCTGAACTCTAAGCTATCGCTGCCCGCATTCGGAGCTCACCTCTGCCATAAGTCAGCTAGGCATCCTAGGGCAAGTTCTCTGTGCCATATTTTTTCTCACTTGCAAAGACCTATTGCCAGCTCCTTTATAAGAATGTGAGGACAAATTACAGGGGACAAATCATGCAAACTGTGCAGAATGGTGTCTGGAAGATGTAAGCTTTCGGAAAATATTAGCAGTTTTTACTCATGTATGAAGTTGTGGACTGAACAAGACACACTCTATCCTTCTCTTATGGAGTCTATTTTAATCACTAACAAACTGTGTTTCACAAAAGACGATAGCTCAAAAACATTCCATGACTCGTCTACCCAAACAATCAGGGGCAAAGTTGGAATTGGATCCAGGTCTGAGTGTATGGGTTTGAGCTGCTTAACTGTAAGTGACATGCTGTTGTTGTTGTTGTTAGGTGCCCTCAAATTGAGTACAACTCATAGTGATCCTAGGCACAACAGAGCTGAACTCTGTCCTATTTAGTGTCGTCCTCATCATCTCTGACATTCTTGAGACCATTGTCACAGTCACAATCTCACTGAAGGTTTTTCTCTCTTTCATGGACCCTTTACCTTTCCAAGGACGATGTCATTTTCCAAGAAATGGCCTGTTCTAATGACATATAAAAAGAATGTGAGATGGAGCTTTACCATCCTTGCCTCTAAGAAACCTCTGGTGAGATAATCATGGCTGCTTCAGACCAATCAGAATCACCTACTGAAGAGAAGTTTGGATCTCCATCCTTGGAAATAAAAAGTGCCTGGGACTTTCCACCCCAACCTGGATAGACGAGGTTGATCACCTGACAAGAAGAGAGAGGGAGGAACCAGTTGGATACAAATGGGTAATAAATTGTGTTGATCTAACTGTGTGGATACACTGTCACTTCACATTCTTCTGGCCAGATGTTCTTACTCCTCAGTGTAAGCCCAATGACTGAGCCAGGTATTAAACTAGTCCTGGGGCTACAGGGGTGTTTGACATAATAATCTCTGCTTTCTGATGGCTTCCACTTACGTGGGGATGAGAAGTGGACAAGAACAATGAGGCCAAGTGGTGGGTGGACTGAGGTTTTCACTGGGAGGGCTGAAATGGAGGCTGGACTTTTTGTGCAAATCAAGATTGGACACTATGCTTCCTTGAACTAAGGTGAGAACAGTAGGGTTGGGTAGAAGGGTGCTCTGGGGACAATTTAGGTATCACTCAGGTGTGGCTAAAAGAGGGAAAGGAGTAAAGGTGGTGGATAAAATGATTATCTTGGATCTGAGCAACTGACAATAAGCACTCATTGACATTTAGAAATATAAGAATCACCCGATGCCCTTAAAATGACTCAAGACTGGGCAAGAGGCAGAACCTTCCCTATCATTTGGGGGAAATGAACTCAGAACAAAACAATCCCCTTGGTTATCTTGATGGCTTGTCTTGAACTCTGATTACTATTACTCCCATCCCACTACTTCTCTGACTTTTATTCTAAAAGAGCTCAACCTCATTGCTGTCAAGTGGGATCTGACCCAGAACTAATCACTTGGTGGGTTTCTGAGCCTATAGTGAAAGAGATTGATTCTGAGCCTATAAACCAAACAGCAATGATTAAAGGAAGGAGATTGCCCTCCTTTCACCGTCAGAGCTTCTGGTGGATGAGAACGGCAAGAAAGGTGTGGCCTCTGGGTTAGCAGCCCAGCTACCTATGGACTAGTCTCCACAAACTCTTACTTCCCTCTCAAATAAATCCTCCATTACACGTATAGTGAACAACCATTCAAAAGGGTTCAATGCTTTGGGAGAATAGTTACAGCTGACTTTTGAGTGCACTTGACTGAAATCAGGTACTGAACTAAGCACATGGCATGTATTACCTTATCTCAGGTTCACCACTGTCCTGTAAGATAGGTCATGCTATTAAGAACTAGGAAACAAAGATAAGAAGAGATTAAGACATTTGCCTAAGACAACACTAGCCAGTCATGAATCAATCAGTACACCTCATCGTTCCTCTCTCTACAGTTCTGAAAAGACCCTCTGTGATGAGTCTTGTTCTCCTCTCATTTTTCAGAAAGGGAACCTGAGGGGAGAGAGAAAGAGAAAGAGAAAAGAGAGAAGATAGAGGAGAGAGAGTGCATGAGCGAGAGAACGCAACTCATCCATGTTTTTGTGATGCATCAATGGCTGTGTCTTCTGGTGCCTGCTCAGGGCTCTTCTACCTGGAGGATACTCTTACCACCTTATCCTTGGAAATCTGCAGGGAAGTGACCCTGAGGCTAGAGGAGGCAGGGCACAGGGAGTCCCAGGCAGCTCAGGATATGTGCAGTGTCCACAGCAACCAGCAAACTACCCAGAAGCTCCTAGACTCCCTCCTTCTTCTCACACACCAGCCACAAAGAAATATATCCTCTAAATATGAAAACCAGGCTTGAAATAAACAAATTAGTAATGGCTATGTGCTACACTTTATTAATTAAATAGCCTAAATACATTTAAACCTGGGCATTTAATTTAGATTTATCGAGATAATTTAGACTTATAAGAGTAGTTATTGTGCATTAAGTACAGAAAATGCCAATTGGTTTTCACAGACAACATTCATTAAAGTGAAAAAGAACACTGCGTAATATTGAATTACGTTTGTGTTGCCTTTGAGAGCTGACAGGGAAGTCTAGGAGGGTTGGATATGTATCATCTCACAATGATGTTGCCTTCTGCTGTGGATCATCTTACTCTGACAGTTATTAAAATAAAAGCCAGATGTCACATCCCAGGTGAGGCAGGCATTCTTAGGAAGGAAGACACTGGCTGGGGCTGAGTCTCCACCAGCTGGAAACTGACCGGCAGGGTAGGTGAAAGATGGTGCATGACTTGGAAATTGGGATTCTTGTTCCAGCCCTATTGTTGTCTTGCCTACGACCTTGGAGAGGTCACCTCTTGTGTGTGCTCAGATTGCAGAACTAGGAGAGGCAGCACCGGGGGTCTGGTTCCGTGTCCCTGAGGGAACCTGGCTGCACATATGGGTGGGTGGAGTATCACTAGATTCTTATCAGCTGATAGATACCAAGGCCTTGACTTTCCTCACCTATCTTATTTGCTTTCATACCCTTCAACCCCCAGGTCCTGTGGACTCAGCTTTCATGATAACTGAAAGGGTAAGTCTACAGAGCCTTTGGTGACCCTGTAGGCAAAGCACCAGCCAGACCTCACTCCCAACAGGGTCAGGTCTAAGCCACAAGGAATGTAGAGAGAAGAGAAACAGCAGCAGCAAGGGCTCAAACATGACCAGCTCATGGTCCATGGGTGAGCCAAGATATTCAGATGTCCTGGTGGGTGGAAGAAACTAGAAAGATGTAATGGGTTGCATTGTGTCCCCCACAAACTAATCCTAGTTCTTTTTGGAAATAGAGATTTTATCATGTTAATAAGGTCATGTCAGAGCAAATTGCCTCTGAGTGATATCTTACAAAAAGAGAAAAGAATAGACCTAGAGGCACAGAGAAGACAAAAAGCAGAAGCCAAGGAGTTTCTGGACTGCCAAGAAGGACGGCCTCTTTTCTGGAGCTGATGGTCTGACTTGATGTCTAACTTCTAAACATGAGAGGCTAGAGACTAGAGGATTGGAAATTCCTCTTTAACATTTCTTTCCTTTCTTTTAATTGGTGCTAAGGTTGTTGTTACATGCTGTTGAGTTGAGTATGGCTCACAGCGACCCCAAGAACAAAAGATCTGAACCCTGTTCTGTCCTGTGCCATCCTCGCACTTCCTGACATACAAGGGTTCATTGTGGCAGTCATCATGTCAACCCACTTGGTTGAGGGTTTTCCTATCCTTTGCCAATCCTCCTTCCTTCTCCAAGGAAAAGGACCTCCTAGCAACGTGCTCAAAGTATGTGAGGTGAAGCCTCATCATTCTTGTCTCTAGGCAGCATTCCGGGTGCACCCTCTCCAAAACATATCTGTTTGTTCTCTTGGCCATCCATGCAATGTTCAGTGCTTTTCTCCAATACTACACCTCAAAGGTATCAATTCTTCTTCTATCCTTTCTATTCATTGTCTAGCTCTCAGATGCATAGAAAGTGACTGGAAAGACTACATGCAGACTGAATCAGACACATCTTAGTCCTCAAAAGACATCATTCTCAATAATTTGGAGAAGTCCCTAATTGCATATTTTCCTAGTGCAATGTAGCTCTAGGGAACTCCTAGCAGTAAGGAGTTGTACTGTTAACCCGAAAGCACACAGTTCAAAAGTACCAGCTGCTCCATGGGAGAAGGATGGACTCAGAAAACCTGCTCAAGGATCAGATATGAGTCATTTCCAACTTGACAGCACCCAACACCACCACCCAATAACACTATTCAAGATTTTTGCCGATAGAATTCTTTTTTTAAAAAATTGTTTTTATTTTGCATATTTCCTCCACACTTTCCTTTATTACCATTGTGTTTCATACAATCATTCCCATACCTTGTGTTATATCATATTAATGACCATTAGACTATGCCCACCATTATCCCACCCTTTTAGATCCCCTTCAGATCTTTCACATTTCCTTTATTCCTTCCCTCCACTTACCAGATTGTGTGGCCCTGTCATTTCTCCCCTACCAATTCTCATCCCTCTGCTCCCCTCCTTACCCCCTTAGACTCCCATACACATTTTACTAGTTATCCTTCTATTTTTACAATAGTGGTATTATGTAGTATTTGTCCTTATGAGACTGAGTGAGTTCACTCAGCGTAATGCTCTCCAGTCTCTTCCAAGTTATGTAGTATTCTTCTAAATACTGAGTACTGAGTATGAATACAATATACAGTTCCTGAGTGCTGCATAGTATTCTATTGTGTGAATGTACTACAATTTCTTAATCCATTCAGTTGTGGTTGGACATTTGGGTTGCTTCCATGGTGAATAACACTTCTATGAACATTGGTGTACTAATCTCTGTTTGTGTCTCCGTTCTAATTTCCTTAGGGTATAAGCAAAGTACTTCTGAAAAACAAAAATGAAGTGGGAGGGATTGCACTCCCTGACCTCAAACCCTACTACATAGCTGTAATAACCAAAACAGCATGTTATAGGTACAATGACAGGCGTATAGATCAATGGAACTGAATTAAAAAATCTAGAAATGGATTTAGCTATCTGTAGTCAGCTGATATTCGACAAGGAAATAAAAACCTATCAACTGGGAAATGACAACCTCTTAAACAAATGGTACTGGCAAAACTGGACTGCTACTGGCAGAAAGCTGAAACAGAATCCACATCTCACACCGTACACAAAAACCAACTCAAGATAGATGGATCAGAGACTTGAAGGGAAAGCTCAGAACCATAAAGTTCGTAAGAGACAAACTGGGACCAAGCTTAGAAGGCTTAGCCTATGCTAAAGGTTGACAAAAACAGTTAGAAATGCACAATCTGAAGGGGATAAAATTGATAAATGAGACCTTATAAAGATTAAATCCCTGTGTGCATCAAAAACTTTTTCCAAAAGAGTGAAAAGAAAACACACCAACTGGGAAGAAACATTTGGCAATACTATCTCAACAAAGATCTCATAACAAAAGTTTACAGAATCCTACAGGGTCTCCACAGGAAAAAGACTGCTAACCCAATTACGAATTGGGCAAAAGACACATTCGAATGGCCAACAGACACGTGAAGAAATGCTCAAAATCACTGGCAATAAGATGCAAATCAAAACAACAATGAGATACTATCTCACCCCTGTAGCAGTGGCAAAGTTTAACAGGACAGCAAGCAATAAATGTTGGAGAGGATGTGGAGAGTTGGAAACTCTCAAGTGGGATCGTAAAATGATACACCACTCTGGAAGGCAGTTTAGTGTTTCTTCAAAAAGCTGATTATGGAAATTCCATATGACCCAGGTTTTCTTGCCACTGCTAGGAATAACCCCATAGAATTCTTAAGTGTTCCAATTTTTCCCTTCAGTTCTTTCATCTTGAGAAATGCTAATTGTGTTTATCCCTTTTGGTTTTTCTAACTTCAGCTCCTTGCATATTTCATATTTCAATACTTTGTCATTTTGCATTGCCTTTTTTCTGTTCAGCTCCCTTACCTGAGCATTTCTTTTCCTTGTTTTGGACTTTTTTTCTTTCCAGTGCAAGATTCAGAGTCTGTTCTGACATTAATGTGGCCTTTTCTTTCTCCTTTGTCTCTGTAATGACCTTTTGCTTTCTTCATGAATAATGTTCTTGATGCTGTTCCCACAGTTCATCTAGTATGTTCAGTCATCACGGGTTAATGCATCTGATCTATTCTTGGTTTTTAAATGCAGTTAGGATACATTATATTTTGGTTGTCATGAACTTGTTCTAATTTTCTTCAACTTCAGTTTGAACTTGTAAATGAGTAGTTGATAGTCTGTTCCATAGTCAACACCTGCCTTGGCTTTGACTGTTACTATAGAACTTTCTCTACATTACTTTCCACAGATGTAATCAATCTAATTTCTGTATATCCCACCAGATAAAGTCCATATATATATTTTCCATTTATGGATTTTTTTTAATTTAAAGTATTTTAAAAGAGTAAATCATTCATTGTATAAAATTTTATAATGTAATCTCGGGCCTTATTTCTATCACCAAGATTATATTTTCCAACTAATAGTAATTTTAGTTTCCAAGTTTTGTATTCTAGTCACCAATTATTATTAACGAGTTTTTATTACATGTTTGATCAATTTCAGACTGCAAACATTGGTAGAAATCCTCAATTTATTAATCTTTGGCTTTTGTAGTTGTTGTGTATATTTTAATAATAATTATATTATCAAGACTTCTTTGTATGAATATATGGATAGTATCCTATCATTCACAGCATTGTACTGAAGAATAGACCTTGAAATACTCTTTTTGATGATGAGTGTTACACCAATCCTCTTTACTATGTCGTTTCTGGCATGGTTGATAATGTTGTTGTTGATATGTGCCGGCCAGTCCCTTGTGACTCACAATGACCCTATGTACAACAGCTCTGAACCCTGCTCTATCCTGAGCCAATCTTATTATCTCTGACACACCTACCCCCATTACCCTAGTCACTGAGTCAATCCACCTCACGCAGAGTCTTCCTCTCTTGCACTGTCCCTCCACCCTTTCAAGCATGATGTCCCTTTCCAAGGACTTGCAATATGCCCAAAGTATGTCAGATGGAGCTTCAGAATCCTTGCCTCCAAGGAGCAGCCTGGTTTCACCCTCTCCAGGACAAACCTGTTTGTTCTCTTAGTAGTCTTTGGTATAGTCATGACTCTTCTCCAGCACCACAGCTCAAAGGCATCAATCCTCCTTCTATCATCCCTAGTCATTATTCAACTTTCTGATGCACAGCAAGTAATTGCCAACATCATGGACTGTATCAGGTGCACCTTGGTCTCCAGATTGACATAGACATTGTTGCTCTTCAGTATTCTGGAGAGGTGTCTGAAAATAGACTTTCCAATGCAATTAATCTTTTGATTTCCTGACTGCTGGTACCAAGAGTGTTGATTGTGGAGCTCAGCAAACTGAAGCTGTTAACAATCTCAATCCCTTTACTATTTATCATGATGCTGCAAATCAGCCCAGTAGTGAGAATCTTTGTTTTCTTGATGTTGAGCTTCAGTCCATATTTAAATCTTCAGTCCTTGACCTTCTGCATATGAGAGCTTAATTATGCTCTTGTGAAACCTACACATTATCTACAAATACCAAGTAGCAGTTGTCTGGATACAACAAGGGAACACTGTGTGGTTTAAAGAAAGGAAAGATGTATGTTAAGAGCTATATCCTTTCTCTATACTAATTTAATTTGTATGCTGAGAAAATCACTTGAGAAATTGGACTCTCTGAAGAAGAATGTGGTATCGGGATTGAAAGAAAATGTACCAACAACCTGCGTTATGCAAATGACACAATGTGCTTTCAGAAAGTGAAGAAAACTTGAAGCACTTACTACAGAAAATCAAAGACTATAGCCTTAAGCATGTGTTACACCTCAGTATCAAGAAAAGAAAAATATTTACCACTGGACTAATAGGCAACAGTACGTTAAATGGAGAAAAGATTGAAGTTGTCAATATTTACATTTTACTTGGATCCACAATCAACATCCATGGTAGCAACAGTCAAGAAATGAAAAGATATGTTGCATTGGGAAAATATACTGTCAAATACCTCTCCAAGGTTGTCGGTTTAAAGACTAAGGTATACCTGTTCCAAACCATGGTATTTTCAATTATTTCATTTGCATCTGAAAGTTGGACAAATGAATAAAGAAGGTGAAAGAAGAATCAATGCCTTTGATTGGTTGTGTTGGCAAAGAGTATTGAATATAGCATGAACTGCCAAAGGGGGGAAAAAAAAGAAATAAATCTATCTTGAAGGAGTGCAACCAGAGTGCTCCTTAGAGTTCAAGGTGGTGAAACTTAAACATTGAAATAGCCCAAATGTCCAACCACAAATGAATGGATTGAGAAATTATGGTATATTCACACAATGGAATACTACACAGCATGCAGGAGCCATGATTTTGTAAATTACTACCTAATTTGGGAGGGAACGGAAAGCATTATGTTGAGTGAACTCAGTCTCACAAGGACAAATATTGTATAAAACCATTACTGTAGAATGAGTATAAAGATCCAAGGGGGGTTGAGGACGGTAGAAACAGAGAGATGAGGATGTGCTGGCGGGGAGTGAGATGTCATGCTGGCAAAGGTGGAGGAGCAGAAAAAAGAAAGGAAGACCTCCAACATGATGGGTTGCCACAGTGACTACCGCTGTGGGATTGAGCGTGACGGAGATCATGAGGATGGTGCAGAGCAGGCATGTGCTAAGTTATGAGGTCATATGAGGAACATCCATATCTCTTGTTTGTAGGATGGCTGTGAGTCACAGTCAACTTAACAACCACATAGTAGCACTAAGTGACCAAGATGGAGGAAATCTTAGGGGTTCTCCACTCTAACTCCCTTGCTTTTCTGATAAGTGGCCCTCACAAATTCATGACAGGGAAGGAAAACTAGGAGTCATTGCCAGTTTCATTGCCAGAAAGCAACTTCTGAAACCACGTGAGGGTGTGTCTCCCCTCTTGCATCCTCCCCCACTCTTTGGCTTCCTATGTTCTCTCTGATTTTATTCTGTTTCACCTGGTCATAATCACGTGTGTTAAGAGGGGCTGGAGTAAGTCAACCAGTAACTGTATTCCAAGAAGTGAGGGCTCCAGAACCTTGGCCCAAACAGTTGGAAGACTAGAAGTGTCTTGGAATTAGTAACTCCAGGTGATACAGTGATTAAACCGCTTAACTACTTATGAACTAAATGGTCAGCAGTTTGAATCTAACAGCTACTTCAGGGGAGCAAGCTATAACAGCCTGCATCTGTAAAGATTACAGCTTTGGAAACACTATTGGGCAGTTCTGTTCTGTCCTGTACGTTTGATGGAAGTCGGAATTAATTTGACAGCATTGGGATTTTTGTTGGTAGGAACAGTCATGAATTTTTAACTCAGGAGTTGGTATATAAATGCTCCAGTTGCATACTCAACATGGGGGACAATTAAGATATTTGGGTAATACTGCACTCCAGGGTTTCTTTACGGAGTAAAATTAATTTGCCCTCTGTGGTAGTTTAATTGTGTCCCATTCCCCTTCCTTACCGCTCTGTCTCACTCCTTGTGTTGGGATCCTTACAACTACCCTCAGGCTCCAAGATTTGCTAGAATTCATAAGAGTGAGAAAAACTGTTAAAATATGGGTACAGTTTATCACAGTAAAAGAATAAAGCTAAAGCTAGTAAAGGAATTAAATGAATAATACAAAGTTTAGGAGAAATTAGGCACAAGCTTCCAGGTGTCCCTTCCCACTGGAGTCATAGAGGGATATGTTTAATTCTAACGTCACACATTTGGTTGAAAGTTGAGCCATGAGGGTGTGTTTTGCCCCAGGTTGAGGGGGGTCATAGTCTTGAGGGTTACAGTAGAGACCAACTGTCTTTGCAAACCTAAGCCTGCTGAGTTTATCTTATCCTGCACATGCCCCTTTTAGCTTTGCCTGTATCTTCCCAAATAAGTGTCTTGTTCTTGTATCTCTCTCATGTTCTGCTCCTGAAGGCACTCAAACTAGAACAGTGGAAATGAAAGTAAAGGCAAAACAAAAGATAAGCCTTCAGATGGGAGGGAAGTGGCCTATTTGAGATAGATTGTTGAGGGACAATCTCTAAGAGGATAAAGTATGGGAGGAGAGACCTAGATGAACTGAGAGAGTGAGATATGTGGACATGTAGGGGTGGAGGAGAAGGAGTTCCAGACTGACATATTCCATGAGTACAGAAACAGTGCATTTGAAAACAGTACAATCTAGTGATGAGAGCCGAGTGAATCAAGGAAGGAGCGATAGGACTGGAAATAAGAGTGCAGTACTATTAAGACTTGGAAGCATTGATAAGGACGTGGGACCCTAATCTAGGTAAGATGGGTCAGAAATTCAAGGGACTTAGTAGTGGTCTTGCCCAAAGTATTTGTTACATGGTATGAAGGAGAAATGTTCAATTTTCACAGGATAGTAGAGAGTCAGGGTTCTTCTGCTTCCTGACCCAATATGTAAATGACTTGGAAATCATCACTTCCATCTTCAAAATAATAATAATTATTATTTAAAAAGTTTAACTAAAATCAGCTAGAGTCCTTAGAGAACTGAAGTCACAGTACAGACTACCCTGTAAAACAGAGAGGCAGATGACTACAGAAAATCACAGCTTCTTGTTTTTGTTGTACGCCACTGAGTCACATACTACTCAGAGGGACCCCTAGGTAAAACAGCTCTGAAGCCTGCACTATCCTCAGCCAGTCTCACTAACTCCAAGACACCTAGCCTCATTGCCCCAGTTATTGTATCAATCCATCTCATCCGGGCTCTTCCTCTCCTGTGCTGTCTCTCCACCCTTCCAAGCATGATGTCCTTCTCCAAGGAGGACTGGTTCCTCCTGACCACTGCCAAAAGTGTGTAAGATGGAGCTTAAAAAAAAAAGTAAACTGGGGGAGGGGAAAGGGAAAAGGAAGGGTTAAAAGGTGCAATTAGGGGGGGGGAAATCCAAAATCTGTAGTTAAAATCACAGTTAAAATAAAATTTTATTTAAAAAAAAATCCTAGCCTCCAAGGAGAAGCTTGGTTTCATCCTCTCTAAGACAGACCTATTTGTTTTCAGTCCCTAGTTTGTTCATTATTCTTCTCCAGCACCACAACTCAAAGGCATTGGTTCTTTTTTCTGTCATCCTTAGTCAATGGGCAGCTCTCTGATGCATATATAACAAGTGATTGTGAAGACCATGACTTGGGTCATGCACATCTTAGTCTCTAGACTGACATCATTGCTTCTCAGTACTCAGAACTGGAAAGGTTCCTGGCAGTAGATTTTCCCCCAGTGCAATTAATCTTTCAATTTCCTGACTGCTGGTGCCAAGAGTGTTGATTTTGGAGCTGAGCAAATTGTAATTATTAACAACTTCAATCTCTTCTCTGTCTATTATGATGCTGTTACTTAGCCCAGTGGTGAGAATCTTCATGTTCTTAATCTATATTGAAGATCCATATTGAAGACTACAGTCTTTGAACTTCTGTAGCAAGTGCTTTAGGGCCTCTTCAGTTTCAGCAAGCAAGGTTGTGTCATCTGCATAATGTAGATTGTTGATGATCCTCCAATCCTGATGCCACGTTCCTCCTCATAAAGCCCAGCCTCCCAAATGATCTATTCTGTATATCATTTGAAAAGGTATAGCTTACTGAAAACAAACATTGGTAAGAACCTGAACAGATTGACTAATTGCTTAGGACTGATCATGGAGTATATGGAGAGCTAAAACTCCTAAAGACCCATCCTTAGAGATTCCTCACATTTTGTAAATATTATTTGTAGAAACTTCAACAGTTACTCAAGACACTGCCCAAATGTCACATTCCCAGAGAAATTTTTTATTATTATCTCAGGTTCACCGGAATTCAAAGAATAAATAAGAAAGGCTTCTGAAACTTAGAAATGATTATAGCAAGGCAAGCAGAATACAAAGTTAATACAGAAAAGTTAATTGCTTTCTCATTTATTGGCATATAAAATTAAAAACATGTCATTTCTATTAGCACCAAAAAGAAAATATTTAGGTACAAATCCAATTATAATTATATAGAAGAGCTATATTACAAAAATCTTAATTAATCTGATGAAATAAACTCAAGAAGATACAAATGTTGGCCTTCATGCCATTGAGAGGCTATTTCTTGGGGAAGGACATTGTGATTGGAAAGACAGAGGGATGATGAAGGAGATAACCTTCAATTAGGTGGATTGAAAAAATCACTAGCAATGGGCTTGAGTGTGTCAGAGATTGTGAGGTTGGCACAGGATAGGATAGGGTTCAAATCTGCTTTATAGGGTTTATAGGATGATGCCTACTAGAGTCAGTGGCACCTAACAACAACAACAACAACAACTTGGTGAAAGATTGATCTAGTTTTAGTGAGGGCTATTAGGTCACCTCCCAGCAGTCTGGGATCCTCTGGGATGAGAATGAGTAGAAATGTTTGACCATACATAAATTCAAAGGAGTTGATAACGTTAGAGCTTGGGGGTGGTGCAAATTCACATGAAGGCAGGGGATAAAAGGAGCCCATGACTGCTCGAGTCTATGGTGAACTTAGTTAAGTGGAATTTAAAGGATGGCATTAGTTTTCTCAACTTTCCCCAAGGACTGAGAGCGATAAGGAATATGAAGTTTCCACTGTACTCTCAGGCCACATGGAACACTTTGAGTGATTTGGCTGATGAAAGCCAAGTCATTATCTGACTGGAGAGAGGAACGAAGGACAATGCTGGGCATGATTTGAGAAAGTCAAGTGTCAGTGATTACTGCAGCTTTTTCAGAAGTGGTGGGAAAGGCCGTGGCTCATCCTGTGAAATTATCAACAAAGATAAAGAGATAGCAAAGGTTTGTCTTTTTTTAATGATTATTGTTTTGTTTTGTTTTTTAATTTATGAGGCATCACTTGGATAAAATCTATCTGCCAATTCTGGCCAGGCAGGAAATCTTGAGCTCGATGTGTCAGGAAAGGGGGAGCTTTAGGCTTATTTTGAGGAGAGGTCTGTTGGCAAACAGGGCACTGCCGAGTGATATGGCAGAGTCGAGAGGAGAAGTTTTAGCAGAAGACAACATTTTGAAAATGATGGAGTAGAGGTTTATGCCCTATGTGTAACGAGCTGTGTAGAATAGGAAGAACGAATGAGACTTGTGCTTCCAGGCGGATCTATTTACCATTAAGGGTATAGATTAGATCTGACTCGATGGTAAACAAGGATCTCTGATAGCCTAGTGGTAAGAATCTATACTGCAATCCTGAAGGCACGTGGTTTGAATCTGCCAGATACTCTGTGGGAGAAGAATGGGCAATCTCCTCTCATGCACTCTAGGCCTCTGAAAGCCCACTTCAGGGTCAGCTATGGGTCAGTTCTGAACAACAAGGGTAAGCCATGGGCTTTGTTGCTAAGCATTTTGTGATGTGAGGGATTTTTTGGGGGGGGATTTCTGAGGAAGAATAGATGGTGTGAATGTGGCTAAGGCAAGAAATTGTTCTTGGAGTTTGGGGGTAAGGAGGGGGGTAGACCTTTTGGCTGTATGGTTGACAAAATTGTTTCCCTGACTAGTAATGGGGTCAGAGGATGTGATGACCTTTACGGTGGGTGATTGCTGGTAGGTAGTTGAGGGGCCTGAAGCGAATATTCAATAAGGGAGGCGTTAATGATGGGAGTCTTTTGAATAGTAGGAAAGCCTCTTTCACTCCGCATGGGTGTTAGAATGGATGATATGAAAGGTTTATTTGGAGTCTGTGCACCTATTAACAACTTTGTTGGCTTCAAGTTAAGGTTTACACAAAGGCTACAAGTTGTTGTGGTGGTGCCGAATGGCAGTGCTAGGGTCGATGGCAGAGGTGGAAGAGGTAACAGCATATGCTGCTCGTGCGCCCTACGCAGAGGGCAGAGTGCTCCATCAATACACCGTGAATGGTCAGCATGTGGTCGTGGAGAGTCTGTTATGTGTGAAAGGGGAGAGTAGTGGAGTTCGAGGATAGTGTCGCAGCTGTGTTGAATGGTAGACTGATGTTTACTGGCAGGGGAAAGGGAGGCAGGGTTTTAGAGGTGCATGCTTTCCTGGGGTAAGATGTAGGGACTGGGGGAAGAGGGCATGGATTTGTTGGATGAGAAAAGGAGAAAGATAATGAAGGGTCTTTAGAGAGAGGAGATCCTGAATATTACAAGGTACGTGGACCCGCTGGCCCCTCTTCTTCCTGGAAGTGGCTGCTTTCAGCCAGCTGTTTTGTCAGGTTTTTGGGGTTGCCATCCCTGATTGCTTGGGCAAGCATCTGACATTTAGCTTGTTCCTGAAGAGCTTTTATTTAGATGTGACCTCCTCTTGATTAATGAAGGCCCTCAAAGCTAAGTTCAGGAGATTTCCTGGAATTTGAAGGTCATTTTAAAGTTTTTGGAGATTTCCCCAAATATCTGGAGCAGACTGTGAAATGAAATGCATGTTAAAGACTAACTGACCCTCAGGGCTAGTTAGAGCCCCTCAGGGTCAAGAGCTGTGAACCTTATAAGCCCATCAGTAAGGTGAGAGAGAAAAAGAGGTTTTTGTTTTTTTGTTTGTTTTGTTTTAAATTTGATTTTGTGTGATCTCTTTTAGTTTTTCCTTGTTTATATGAGGCTTTTGTAAGGCTAGTGAGAAGACTGATTAGCATCTGGTCTCGCCCTATACTTCCCTGAGCTCCTTGGTGATAATCCCAATTAAGATCTTCATAGGAAACTGCCCTAGCTCCTTCAAGAGGGGCAGGATTTTGCCTGTGAAGTTCATCTGCATGAGTCTCTGCCTGGATCCATACTTGCTTTTTCCTCTGGAGAAAGGGTAGAGGCAAGGATAACATAAATGTCATGTCAAGGTAAATCACAAGATTGCATTACATACTCAAATTGTTTATTGTAGGTGGTAGGATTAGATGAAAACCTCCCAGCCTTTGATGAATAACTGAGAAGTCAGTAGGAGAGAAAGGAACAAGAATGTGTACAATTCTGTAGCTACAGTACCCTCTCTATGAGGAAGCACAGAAGCTGGAGAGGTTGACAGGGAGAGACCTGACCACCTCTGGTGTGGTGAGGGAGCTGGGGTAGCTTCTGAGCCTGTTTAGTTTTTGTTTGTTAGTTTAGTTTAGTTTTGTTTTGTTTTTAAGGAGGGGTTACGGAGGAGGCAGTGGGGTTTGGGGCAGAGAGGGAGTGTATAAGTGATTTCCATGCAAAAGAGGAAGAATATATTCTACTAGGTCCATGAGGTTTACAGACAGTAAAGACTCCTTGGAAACAAGATTGAATAGGGGAGCAGAGAAATGGAGTAACAGAAAGGGGGCAAACATGGGATACTGGGGGTTGTATCCTGAATACAAAGAAGGTCTGAATATATGGGGACTTTTGCCCACTTAGCAGACTGCCAACAGAAATGATCTAGATTGTTAAGTATGCTCTGGTCAAGGGTACCATTAGGTGGCCATTGAGAGTTATTATCCAGTTTATATCGAGGCCAAGGTGTATTTGAGAAGAACATAAACTTAAGAGGGTTTAATAATACCCTGTGGGTGTAAGTTCTTAAGATCTTTTTTAAGAAGGCATCTCAATAGGGTAGATAAACCAATGACTATTGGTTAACCACACTGTGACTAAACTCTAGAGCCAACTATTTGGAAAAGGGTGAGGAAGTTCGAAAGGCTTCACCCTCTCACTCTTTGCAGAAGGAAGCCCCAAGTCTCTAGTTAGGCAACCTTGTGTAGAGAGTGGGGTAGGATTCCTGGAATCCTGGGGTTGAACTTCTAACCAGTGCTGGATTTTGGAACTTGTCTAAGTAGGATAATAGAAGTCAGTGGTTAAATAGGTGACTCCAGAGAATGGACCAGAATCAGAAGAAGAACTCTTTTTTTTTTTTTTTTTTTGAGGTTGCCAGGAGAGGAGGAGAAGGAAGAGCAAATCACAGAAGTGGAGCTTCTCTTTCCAGGTTCTAAGTATGTGCCCAGGTGACCTTTCACTGCCTACTGCATTTCAGCTTGCAAAGAGAGAAGAAGGAAAAGGGAATCACAAAAAAAGGGGCTCCTCCCTCCAGGATTTGAGGATACACTCAGGTGAACTTCTGCTGTCTGCTACCCCTTGGGTTGCAAGAGAGGAGGTGGAGAATAATGGAGAGTTAACTTAGTGATGCACAGGGCGATGGTGCTAAGAGGCTCAAGTTTCAGAGTTTGATTGTCCTGGACTGCAGTGAGGAGAGATCCGTTGAAGAAATTTTTTCACTGGAGAAGCCACCAGGTGAAAGTAGCTAGCTGAAAGTACAGTAAATATGTTGGTTTTGTTGTTGTTAGGTGCCATCAAGTCAAATACAACCCATTGAACTCTGTCATATCCTTTTGTCATACTCAAGCCCATTACAGCAGTCATGCATCAGTCCATCTGGTTGAGGGTCTTCCTTTCTTTTGCCGACTCTCCACCTTTCCAAGCTTGGTATCCCTCTCCAAAAAATAGCCTTTCATAGCAACATAGATGTGAAATGGAGCCTTATTACCTTTGCCTCAAGGGAGCACTCTGGCTGCACTTTCTCCTAGACATATTTATTTGTTCTTTTGACAGTCCATGGAATATTCAGTAATCTCCGACATCATAGTCCAAAGGCGTCAATTCTTCTGTCATCCTTATTTGTTGTCTAGCTTTCAGATATGTAGTAAGTGGTCACAAAGACACGGCCTGAATCAGACACACCTTAGTCCTCAAACTGACATTGTTGCTCCTAAATAATTTGGAGAGATCCCTGACTGAAGCCTCTCCCAGTGCAATATGTTTCCTGATCCAGACCGTTGGTACCAAGGGTGTTGATAATGGATCCAAGTAAGATGAAGTTGTTGACAGTTTCAATCTTTTCTCTGTCTATAATAACGTTGCCTATCATTCCAATGGTAAGAATTTTTGTTTTCTTGACATTGACATGCAATCCATATTGAAGGTTGTATTCTTTGATCTTCTACAGCAAATCTTCAAGTTCTTCTCACTTTCAGCAAACAAGGTTGTGTTGTCTGCGTAATGCAAATTATTGATGAGTCCTCCTTCTATCCTAATGCCACATTCTTTTTCATGGAGTCAAGCTTCTTGAATAATTTGCTGAGAATACAGATTGAAGAGAGAGAGAATACAACTTTGAAGCACACATGTCTTCATTTTAAACCATGTAATGTTCCCTTCCTCAAGGTTAGCCACAATTCGTTGTGACCCACACAGTCAAATGCCTTTGCATAGTCAATGAAATATAGATAGACATTCTTCTGGTGTTCTCTTCTTTCTGCCAAGATCTCTCTGACACTGGCAATAATGTTCCTAGTGCCATAACCTCTTCTAAACCCAGCTTGTATTTCTGGTAGTTCTTTGTCAATGTACTGTTCAAGTGTTTTCTGGATCATCTTCAGCAGGATTTTGCTAGTGTGTGATATTAGTGATATTGTTCGATAATTTCCACACTCTGTTGGGTCACCTATTTTTTTTTAAATGGAAACAAATCTTATTTAGAGTTTAACAAGACCTTGGGGAGGACCTTTGTATTTAAATTTGGTTGTTATTATATTTTGGAGGAACATTCTTCTAAGTGGTACAGCACTCTCTGTCAATATGCTGTACTGAGGTAACCTGGGGTTGCTGTGATGCTAAACCTTGTGCCATTGGGGTGTCAAATGCCATAATGGTTATCCATGGTGGACAGAGTTTGGTGGAGTTACCAGTTTAAGACAGTTTAGGACATGTTTGGAAGCAGGAGTGGTATCCACTTCCTAAACAACACATCTCTGGAAACTCTGTGAACTTCAATAAATGTCAATAGTTATAGAAAGGCTTCAGGCCTTTTGTCCAAAGGGTCACTATGAGTCATGCTTGACTCAAAGGCAATCAACAACAACAACAACAACAATGTTCCCTTACTCTGCACGATTGTCTCTTGGTCTAGGTATAGGTTTTGCATAAGCAAAATTAAGTTTTCTGGGACTCTCATTCTTCTCAATGTTAGTTATGATTCACAGAGTCAAATGCCTTTGCATTGTCAAATATATTTTATTTGAACATGCATGTCTTGGTAAAAGCGGGCTGGAGCTTAATGTAGCATCGACACTGAACAAAGAGAGGAGTGGGGTATTCATCCATTCCTCCTTGGCCAGCTGGGTTAGTCAGCAGTTTCCAGGGCCTTGAGTAATTTTTCATTTTTTCATCACATTTTATCTTAACTAGTAACTACATTCTGGAGTGGGTCATAAACCACATCTGGGGATATTCAAATGTCACTGATATATTAACCAGGTGATTTACTATTTTTTGGAACAGACTTGCACAAAACCGTGTTTTTGGGTAGGGTCAGTAAGTCAATACAATAGAGTCACTTGGTTTTAACCTTGTAGTAATAATGTTCAATTATTTTCATTCAGTTTGACTACCTTTCTTGGCAATGGGAAAAAATATGAATCGTTTCTAGTCAGTTGACCAGGTAACTGGCTTCTCATTTCTCTGGCATAGAATGGTGAGCATGTTACAACGAACAGACTGCATCTGTTAGGTGAAACATGCCAGTGGTATCACATCAATTACTAGGGCCTTCTTTTTTGCCAGTGCCTTCAGTGCTGTTTGAACTTCCTCCTTCATTACTGCTGGATCTTGATCATATGGTATTTCCTGAAATATTTCTTGTTGACCAGTATTTTTTTTTTGTACAGTGAATCTGTGTATTCCCTTCAACTTCTTCAGATATTTTCTGGATCATTCAACATTTTCCCCATAATATTTATTTCTCATTTCTTTCCATTTGAGAAGTGCTGCATCCCTTTTTATTCTCTCTGCTTATTCCATGAAGATTTTGCTTTGTCTTCTTGAGCTGCCTTGGAAATCTTCTATGCAGCTCTTTTACTTTAACATCTCCACCATGGACTGCTAGGAGAACAAACAGGTTCATTCTAGAGAGGATGAAACCAGGCAGTTCCTTGGAGGCAAGAATTCTGAAACTTCATCTAACATACTTTGGACATGATGCAAGGAGAACAAGTCCTTGGAGAGGAATGTCATGCTTGGGAGTGTGGAGGGACAGCACAGGAGAGGAAGACCCTCGATGAGATGGATTGATTCAGTGGCTGGGGTAATGTGGGTAGGTGTGTCAGAGACAATACTATTGACACAGGAATAGAACAGGGTTTAGGGTTGTGGTACATAGGGTCACTATGAGTAGCAAATGACTCAACGGCACAACAACAACCACCACCACACTTTGTTTTGGCTTCTTGATGCCTTAGAGCAATTTTCAGAGTCTCTTCTAATATCCATTCCCCCCCCCTTCCTCTTCTGCCTTTGATATGAACTTTTGCTCTCTTCTCGCATGATGTTACTGATGTCAGCCCACGAATCACATAGTCTTTGGTCATTGGTGTTCATGGGTCATGGGCTGAAAGTCTCAATACTGCTAAGATGAAAATTCTTTCCACATTAGTCTTAATTTTACTCGCTCACACAAAAATTCCAGCAAGTTATGTTGTGAATATCGACAGATTGATTTTAAAGTGTATATGGAAAGATAAATAGAATTTAAAAATGTAAGCAAACTAGAATGAGTTAAATGTCTATTTGCCTTTTAGAAAAGACACCTCCTTGAGTCCCAGTTTCTTTTCATGTGTGACTAACATCATAACAGATTTTATTTCGAGTACTGCTTGTGAAGATTAAACGAGATAATGAATGAACATGTAAATACAAAGCACTAGTATATGTGATATTTATATGTGTCATTCTCTGAGCTTGGGAACTAGATCAATTGTGTTTAGTGATGGATTCTCTCTTCTGGAGCATTGCTCGGTCAAGTAAATGAATTCAGATTTCTCAGCAGATCCGAAATCCCCTTTGGGGAGAGGATGGAACCTTGGTAATATCTATACTCACCTAAATCTTGAATTCTGTTCATTCTATTTTTTTAGCCATATGTTTGATCTGTTGCATACTGTTTGTGAGTTGATCTAGAGCTCTAGCTCTGGCCAATTCTGTCTGCCAGCATGTACCAATAAGAAGTGCTAAAGGATAGAAAGAAGAGAAAATGGGTAACTTCTAACAATTAAATGGACTTTTATTGCAGTTTATGGGAACATTCTTTAGTAAGGATGAAATAATGCAGATATCCTATTCTGAATGGTTCCAGAGTATCTTATAAGAAGCAATAATATATACAGTCTTATGTTATCTTCCTCATTAAATAGCTCTAGGGAGCCTCACATGAGGTAACTCATATGAGGGAATGGATGTTGATTCTTTTTGTCAACTTGGGTTGTGTTGTTGTTATGTTGTTATACGCCATCTAGTCAACTGTGACTCATAGAGATCCCATGAACAATGCTCTGAACGTTGTCCTATCCTGAACCAATCTCACTGTCTCCAACACACCTGACCCCATTTCCACAGTCATTGTGTCAATCCATCTTGTCCAGGATCTTCCTCTCCTCTGCTGACCCTCAATCCTTCCAACTAAGGTGTCCTCCAAGGACTGATCCCTCTTGCCATCATAACCAAAGTATGTGAGATACAGTTTTAAAATCCTTGCATCCAAGAAGCAAGGATTTCACCCTATCCAGGATGGATCTGTTTGTCCTCTTGACAGTCCACTGTATGTTCAATACTCTTCCCAGCACTACAACTCAAAAGTTTTCCTCTTCTGTCATCCTTATTCATTGTCCTTCTCTTAGATGCATGGTAAACAACTGAAAAGACCATGGCCTGGATCAGATACACCATAATCTCTAGATTGATATTTTTGCTCCTTAGCACTATGAAGAGGTTTTGACAGTAAGTTTTCCCAATGCAAGTCGTCTCTTGATTTCCTGTCTGCTGGTTCCAAGGGTGTTGATTGTGGAGTCAAGCAAGCTGTAATTGTTAACAACCTCAATCTCTTCTCCATCTATCATGATGATGCCTATTGGCCCTGTGGTGAAGATGTTTGTTTCCTGGATGTTGAGATGCAATCCATATTGAAGGCTACAACCATTAATATTCTGTAGCAAACGCTCAAAGTCCTTCTCAGTTTTGAGCAAGAATGTGTCATCTGCAAAACACAGGTTGTTGACAATGATACCAATAAAGAAAAAGTGAAGATAAATGGGATTGCAATTATCATCAAAAAGACTATTGTTAACTTGAGTAGAATATAGTAAAAAAGTAGTTCAAATTCCTTGCCACTGAGTTGATTCTGACCCCTAGTGACTTTCTGTGGGTTTCTGAGGCTGTAAATCTCAATGGAAGACTTCCCAACTTTCTTATGAGGAGTCACTGGTTGATTCAAACTACCAGAGACATGAGGTCCTTTGGTTTTCAGGGCTTCATGCTATGCACTATAATAATACATCATAATGCATGTTCTGTTGCTTCTGTTTCTCTGAAGTGCAATTGATGGAGAAGGGAATAGAGACAACGAAGGAAGAGGTGCTTGGAGAGTTTGTGCCACTTGAACATGCAACTGCTTTATGAGTTCCAGGTCTGTTAGAATATATATGTAAACACCTTTTGCATTTGGTGACAAATCCCTGTATATGGTCCCACCTATATGTCTCAGTGGATCAGACAATGCTAAGCCGATTTTGGTCAGTGAAAGTTTTGTAGTCACTTGATTCTCCCATAGAAAATAGTTATCTTCAGAATGGTGCAAACAAGTGCTCCAATACCCTGCAGCTCTGCGTTCTTTGGGCTTACCACAGCTACTGTAGTGACCCTGTTTCTCATAGCTACTGTTTACTACTTGGGTACCTTCTCTGGAGTGAGGCCCCAGTGGGAGAGCAGCTAACATAGCAGCCTAGACCTGCTCTAGAGCTTTTCTAGCCTAGAGTCTCACTTAGACTGGCAGTTTTACAGATTAACTAGTAAAAGGTTTACAGCAATATATATTAATATTGCTACAAACAATCAAGAGAGCTGCTAAACACATACCTCTTGCTTAGCAAAACGTCTTAAAAGGAAGGGCAGGTTGTTTGTTACCACAGAGACAACATCCAAACAGTTCCCAGAATATTAGGCCTGGACATTTCACCTATGTGGCAGACCCTGAGTGTTCTTGGAGTGTGTTTCATTGCTGGAGTGCATATATCTTATTAAAGTTTTTAAGGTTTGGCCAACTTTTTGCCCAAGAGATTCTCTCTGCATGATGTCATCAACCTAGTGCATCAACATGAGATGTTAAGTTATCAAGTTCTTTTCGTCTAGATTATGTCATTTCAGGAGAGGTGACATATCCCGAGGCAACGTAGAGTCCTGTTGTTGTTGTTATGTGCTGTGGAGTTGCTTGCAACTCATAGTGACTTTATGTACAATATCCCTGAATTCTGCTCTCTCCTGAGGCAACCTCACTCTCTTTGACACACCTACCCCCATTACCCTAGTCACTGTGTCAATCTATCTCATCCAAGGTATTCCTCTCCTGTGCTGTCCCTTCATCCTTCCAAAAAGGATGTCCCTCTCTGCAACATGCCCAAAGTATGTCAGATAAAGCTTCAAAATCCTTGCCTCTAAGGAGTAGCCTGGTTTCAACCTCTCTAGGATAAACCTGTTTGTTTTCCTCGCAGTCCATGGTATATTTAATACTCTTCTCCAGCACCACAACTCAAAGGAATCCATTCTTCTTCCGTCTTCCTTAGTCATTATTCAGCTTTCTGATGTATAACAAGTAATTGTGAAGACCATGACCTGGATCAGGTGCACCTTAGTCTCTAGACTGACATTATTGCTCTATAGTATTCTGGAGAGGTCCCTGCCAGCAGATTTCCCCCAATGCAATTTGTCTTTTGATTTTCCTGGCAGCTGGTACCAACAGTGTTGATTATGGAGCCAAGCGAGCTGAAGCTGTTAACAATCTCAATTTCTTCACCACCTTTCCTGATACTGCCAATTGGCCTAGTGGTGTGAACCTTGGTTTTCTTGATGTTGAGTTTCAAACCATATTCAAGGTTTCAGTCCTTGACTTTCTGCAGCAAATGTCTTAGGTCCTCCTGAGTTTGGCAAGCAAGGTTGTGTCATCAGCATAACACAGGTTGTTGATGAGTCTTCCTCCAATTCTGATGCCACATTCCTCCTCATAGAGCCCAGATGTCCGGATGATCTATCTGTTCTGCATATAGATTGAAAAGGTATACATAGCATACCTCCTTCGCATACACCTTCCCTAATTTTGAACCATGCAGTGTTTCCTTGTTCTGTTCTGTCAACTGCCTCCTGGTCTAAGTACAGGTTTTGCATAAGCACAATCAAGTGTTCTGGGATTTTCATTCTTCTCAGAGTTCACCACAGTTTGTTGCATAGTCAATGAAACACAGGTAGCCATTCCTCTATTACTCTCTGCTTTGAGCTAAGATCTATCTAATATTAGCTATAATATTCTTAATGCCATGGCCTCTTTTAAACTCATCTTGCACCTCTGACAGTTCTCTGTTGATGTGCTGTTTCAGTTGTTTTTGGTTATTTTTTCAGCAGGATCTTGCTTGCATGAGAGATTAATGGTAGTGTCCAACAGACCATCAATTGTTTATGTGCAAGTTTAAATTTGAGTTGAAAAAGAGTACCTTTAGTCTATCCAAAATACTACCTTTAGTATATCCCAGTTAAATTTAAGAATTATCTGAAGAACACTTTTGAACACCAGTGGTTTGACCAGAGAGCTGTGGAAAGACAAAAAGACAGCCGCCATGAGGAAAGCAGAAGGTTATTAAGAAGGAGGAGAAAGAAAAAGCCAAAATGAGTGTCAGAAGAGTATATGAAAATTACACCAAAGCATTAAGAAGCCAAAACAAAAGGAAGATATGCTGAAGTAAATGAGCTAAGTAGAAGATTTTAAAGAGCAGCTTAAGAAGATAAAGCAAAATATTATAATGGAATATACAAAGAGCTGGAGTCAGGAAATTAAAAGGGAAGAACTCACTCAGCATTTATCAAGCTGAAAGAATTGAAAAACATACATAGGATTCTAGTTGCAATACTGAGAGATGGTGTGGGTGAAAGCTTGAATGATCTAGGAAGCATCCAAAGAAGATTGAAGGAATACACAGAATTGCTGTAGAAAAAAGAATTAGTTGACATTGAAAAATTTTAGGATATACTATATGAACAAGAGCCAATAGTAATGAAGGATAAAGTTCAACCTGCACTGAAAGTACTGGAAAAAAAAATAAGAAAAAAAAAGCCCCAGTAGCTAGTGGAATTGCAATAAACTTGTTTCAACTAACAGATGCAGCCCTGGGTGTGCTCAGAAGTGTCTATGCCAGGAAATTTGGAGGACACTGCCTAATAAACTGATTGGAAAAAAAAATCCATATTTATTCTCATTCCCCCCAAAAATGATACAACCAAATGTACATATCACCAAATAATATCATTAATATCACATGTAGGTGAAATATTGTTGAAGATCATTGACATAGAACTTCCAGAAGTTCAACCTGGGTTTAGAAGAGACTATGGCACCAGGAATATCACTGCCCATTTTGAATGGATCCTACCTGAAAGCAGAGGATACTAGAAGAATGTCTATTTGTGTTTTTCTGAATATACAAAGACATTTGACTGTGTGGATCATAACAGACTAGAACTAACATTGACAAGAATTGGAATCCCAGAACAGTTAACTGTGCTCGTATAAAACCTATACCTAGACCAAGAAGATGTTGTCTGAACAGAGCAAGGGAACACTGCATGGTTTAAAATCAGGAAGGATGTGCATCAGGGCTGTACCCTTTTTCCATACATATTCAATTTGTATGCTGAGAGAATAAGTTCAAAGCTGGTCTCTATGAAGAGGAATGTGATGTCAGAGTCAGAGGAAGACTCATCAACAACCTACATTATGCAGATAGCATCACCTTGCTTGCTTAAAGTGAGGGGAATATGGAATGCTTGCTGCAGAAGATCTTCAGTATGGATGGATTGTATCTCAACATAAAGAAAACGAAGGTCCTCATCACAGGACTAACAATGAACATTATGATAGATGGTAAAGGATTGAAGCTGTCAGTGACTTCATCTTGCTTGTTGAACAGTCAATGCCTTTGGTACCAGCAGTGAGGAAATCAGGAGATGTATTGCACTGGGCAAGTCCACTGTCAGGGACCTCTCCAAAATACTGAAGAGCAATAATGTCAGTTTGAAAGTTAAGGTCCATCTGATTCAGGCCATGGTCTTCTCAATCACCTGCTATGCATCAGAGACCTGGACAATAAATATGGATGACAGAAGAATTGATGCCTCTGAGTTGTGGTGCTGGGTATCACACAGACTGCAAAAAGAACAAATATGTGTTGGAGAAGGTATAGCCAGAGTACTTCTTAGAGACAAAGATAACGAAGCTTCATCTTTCATACTTTGGACATATGAGGCTTTTCTTTGGAAATGGACATCATGCTTGGAAAGATGGAGGATCAGCAAAGGAGAGGAGGACCCCAAGAGATGACTTGACATCGTGACTTCAGCATTGGGCTCTAGTGTGTCAGAGGTGATGAGAATGGCACAGGACAGGGGAGCGTTCAGGTCAGTTGTTCATAGCGTTGCTCCTGAATTGGACTCAACTCGATGGCTCCTAACAACAATTACTGTCTCTGCTGAGGCTTCTGGTAGCTGTCAGAGAGCAATACCTGCGTATAGTTCCAGGAGTGGTGCTGATTTTCTCCTTCAAAAGCTATGATTACATATCTGGAATTTCAGCAAGTGAATGTGGAGCCATTGCCTGAGTAAATTCGCAATAATTGAAACTCATCTTCTAAGCTCTATCTGCATTGGACACTCAGGCAAGTTAAACTGAAAAAAAATATTGATAAGAAGAATAACCATCTCTGGGTCTTCAGTGTTACACGGTCTTTAAGAAAAGGAAGGCTAGTTTTTCTTAGGCAGGAAAGCTGAGCTTGCTACAGATGGCAAGAAGGCTGAGTATTTAGAGATGTGAAAGTCTCGGCTTCATCTGGGTTCTCATTTTAATACTTGGAAATCTTTTATTTTCCAAACAAGGCATTAAGTTGAAGTACTAGTTTTGGGAGTGCAGTAAGTCATAGAACTAAGTCATAATGTGCTGCAGATTAAATCTTTTCACTTTATGTTCATCTATGTCTTTGCTGTGCCTATGGAAAGGGACACATCTCTCTAGGGTGGTTATAAACCTCTAATTGTGGGGGGTTCTGTGATCTCAGAAGTGAAGCTGTGAGTTCATCATTCCTTCTCTGTAAACCCACACTCCCTGTAGGTGGTAAGAGCAGCAGCTATGTCTCCTGAAGTCTTGTCTCTAAGTGACATTTTATTCCAGGCACCTGCAAGTGATCATTTAACTAACTTTGATATTCCAATGAGCGAGATATGACCAATATCCCATTTTCCCCTGGAAACGCGGTTTTCACTGTGCTCAAGCTTAATCCCCAAATCTCACCATTGGGGAATTTGTTTCCCAGGAATAGTCCTGTTATAAAATAATCATTCAGAGTCCACTTAACAAAACAGAAGCCACTGTAGTAATCACACACACAGAGTCAACAGACCACTGGCATGAAAGGATCAACAAGACCAAGATGGGGGAGTGGAAAGGATAGCATCTTGGTTACCTGGAGCTTTTGCTGCTATTGTCAAGTGTCATCGAGTCACCTTGACTCAGAGCAACGCTGAGAGCAATAGAAAGAACCTCGACCGTTTCTACTTCAACCTCACTGTCTCTGTTGTGCTTCAGTGCATTATGTCCACTCATCTCCTTAAGGGCTTTTATTGTTCATTGATTCCCTACTTTGCCAAGCATGATGCTCTTCTCCAGAGACTGGTCCCTCAAATACCATAAAGGGTCAGTTTATTCATAGTTCAGGAGACTAGAAGTCTGAGTTTAGGGTATCGTCTCCTGGTAAGCCACCTGTGTCTCCCAACTTCTGGAGCTCCAATATTCCTCAGTTTCTTGGTGACTCTTGTTTAGAATCTTTCTGTTTCCTGTTACTCACTTCTGTGCCTAATTGTCTGTTTTTATAATTAGAATTGTTTTGGTTTAAGGTACACCCTACATGGGTAGGGCACTGTGGTGGACTAGTGGTAAGAATTTGCACTGCAATTCTTCAACTGAAGGCACACAGTTCAAATCCACCTGCTTCTCTGTGGGAGAAGAATGGACCGTCCCCTCCTGTGTGATTGTTGTTGTTGTTCTTAGGTGCCATCAAGTCAAGCACGACTCATAGCAACGCTATGAACCAAAGATCTGAACCCTGTCTTGGAGAGGGTGCAGCCAGAGTGCTCTTTGGAGGCAAGAATAATGCAGCTTTGCCTCACATCCTTTGGATATTTTGCTAGGAGAGGCTGTTCCTTGGAGAAGGACATGAGACTGGGAAAGGTGGAAGGTTGACAAAAGAGAGGAAGACCATTGACCTTGCTGATTGACGATGCAGTGATGCTGTGAGCTCCTGTGTGTCAGGAAGTATGAGGATGATTACTGCCTATGCAAACCTGCTGGAGGGTCAGCTATGGATTGGTAACAACTTGATGAAACACAACAACAGCTACACTGATTTGATATTAATAACATAACCAAGAACACCCTTTTCTCAACCAAGAAAACCCTTTTCTAAATATAATTCTATCTAATGGTACAAGGGTGGGTTATAATTGTTGTTGAGAGGAGGTAACACATCGAATTCATAACAGAAGAATTGCTCAGCGATTAGAACTTATGGGAAGTGACTATCTTCTTCCTCTTTGCTTTTCCCCAGTGCAGGGCTAGAGGAACCAAGGAAAGAAGGGCCACGCCTGCAGATGATGCTCGTAGACACTGTGCTTCATCCATGGCTGCTGCCCAAACCACAGAAGTCCCTGCTGCTGCCAGAGCCACCAAGGTCACTGCGGCCCACTGCTGCTCCTGCTGAAAACAGAAGCAAAGGGCTAGGGGGACCAGCAGCTTCTCCCCACCTCTGACCATCCAATCTTCTGCCAGCACCTCTGATTGTCCAAAGTTAATGAAGTCAGCAGCCAAGGAAGTCTGGGAAATGCAACTCAGAGGTCCAGCATGACACAGAGCTATGATGCTGAGGGCAGTCATCTGGACAGTGACCAGCACAGCGGGACAGGACTTGAACTTTTCTACCAGGCAAGCTAGTTCAAAACCAATGCTGTACTTAATAGCTGTGTGACACTGAGCGGTACTTAACCTTTTTGAGACTCACTTCAGCATGAATAAAATAGGGGTGATCTTTGATTGAAGTGTAAACTAAGAAAAGTATATAAAAGTACCCTATCGCAGTGACTGACCTGTAATACTGCCTCTCTCAATGGCTCTTGTGTTACTATTAACTTACTCTCTGGAAACATCACTTTTCTCATCTCCAATGAAGGGGTTTGAACTGAGATTCCCTAAGGTCCTTTCAACTGTGAGATGCTCTGCAATATCCCTCACATGAAACGGGCAGGTTGGGACAAGAAGGAGGGGCTGACATGGGCCATGTGGTATGTGAGTGTTCCGGACTGTGTACTTCACTGGAGCATCATGGTCAAATGTGAAGCAGATCACCCCTCAGCAGCCTTAAATGCTCCCTGTATCTCCAGGCTAGTGCTGCCTCTGGCTCTATTTCCTGTGATGAGCTCTCACTGTCAGCACCACTCAGTCAATAGGAAATTGCCAAGGGCAGGGAGCTGCACACACTGTGGTCTGGGAGAAGGGGGAGCTTCATATTAAATTCGTCGTAAAAATTAGATGTGTATGCTCTGACCAGCATGAGGAGCCAGCATGCTGAGATTTGAGAATTTTTCTGTTTGGGCTGAAATCATGAGTTTAAACCTGTAGAGATTCAGGTTGAAGGGGTGCTTCAGGTGCCAACAGAAACAGGGATTCACAGGAAGCACTGCAGTTTAGTGATTAATGTGCCGGATTTTTGAATCCCCATTTTGCCATCTATTAATTTACCGGAATTGCATGTATTCCCTAGAGTCAGAGTTGTCGTGGCTTAGGGCCCATGGAGCTGTGTTATTAAGTCAAAAAAAGGTACTTCTCTGGCAATTTGAATCTACCAGCTCTTCCAAGGGAGGAAGATAGGCAATCTCCTCCCATTTGATGGATTTACAGTCTCTGAAAACCTGCTGGAGAGTCAGCTAAGAATTGACCCCAATTTGATGGCAGGAAGTTTTTTTGTAATTAATGTCTGTTTCTGCCATCCTGTCATCCCTACTGTCCTCTGTGCACAGAACCATCCTCTACCATGAAACACAGGCTATGTTACCAATAGAAAGTTCTACTCTGTTTTATATTCTTGTTGTTGTCGTGTACTGTCAAGTTAGAACATATTCATAGCTCACCTTCCAGTGGGCTTTCAGAGGCAGTAAACTGCACAGGAGAAGTTGATAGATTCAAACTGTGCCTTTGAGATTGCAGTACAGCTTCTTATCACTAAGCCGCCAGAGTTCTCTATGTCATTGTTGTCATTAGTTGTTAAGTTGATTATGACTCATAGCTACCCTATGAACAGCTGACCTTAATGCTGCCCTATCATGTGCCATCCTCATAATTTCTGACACATTAGAGCCAATTGCTGAACTTTCAATCTATATTGTTGAGGTCTTTCTTTCTTTTGCTGACACTCCATCTTTCCAAGTATGATGTCCCTTTACCAGGAATAGCCTTGCTTAGCTGCATGTCCAAAGTATGGAAGACCGTCTTTGCCTCCAAGGAGCACTCTCTCAGCTCATTATTTAATATGACTCACAATGACCCTATAAATTACAGATCTGAACCTATCCTGCATCATCTCCACCATCTCCGTCATGCCCAAGCCCACTGTGTCAGTTGATCTTGTTGAAGATCTTCCTCTCTTTCACCTATATTCTACTTCTGCAAATATGGTCTCTCTCTCTAATGACATGACTGGTTACTTCTGAAAATACGCTAAAATAAGTGAGACAGAGTTTGACCATCTTTGCCTCCAAGGAGCACTGTGGTTCCCTTCTTCAAGATAAGTTTGTAGTTTTGACTGATCATGATATTTTCAATACTCCTTGCCAACACAATTTTAAAGAAGTTGATTCTTCTTCTGTCCTCTTTATTCACTGTCCAATTTTCAGATGCATAGGAAGCCATTTTAAACACTAAGTCTTGGATCAGGTACATCTTCTCTCCTTAGCAATTGTTAGAAATCTTAGTAGACCAATTATAGTATTTGCCAGCCCACTAAAAAGAGTGATTAGTACAAGGAATGGTTACATAATCCCAAAGCAGTGTCAATCATAATTTTTGTTTGAGATTTTATGTATGGCTATTGGGAGAAAGAAGAGAGACCATCCTGGAAATAATACTTTACATCTGGAATTTAGAATAATTTTGTTTAAATTGATAGTAACTTAGCGTTAATAGCATCTGTAAATTCTGCTTCCAAGTTTACTTCTGGAACTCCACAAGAAAAAGACTGATAACCCAATTACAAAATAAGCAAGACATGGAAAGAATTTTCACAGAGGAAAATATTCGAATGACCAGCAGACACATGAAGAAATGCTCCAAATTACTCTCAATAACAGAGATGCAAATAAAAACGACAATGAGGTACCATCTCACTCCAGTAACAGTGGCAAATTTTAACAGTACAGCAAGTAATAAATGTTGGAGAGTATGTGGTGAGATAGAAACTATTTTACATTGTTGGTGGGATTGTAAAGTGGTACAACCACTCTGGAAGACATTTTGACACTTCTTCAAAAAGCTGAACCTAGAAATTCTATATGACCCAGCTATTCCATTGCTTGGAATACATCCCAAGAAAATGAAAACTGAGGCACAAATGTAGACTTGTATGCCAATGTACATAGCAACACTATTAGCGTCTTCTCTCCTGAAGTTTATTGTACTCCTTTGTCTCAAAAGCGGTGAGACATGGGGCACCAATGTATGCATTCATTGACATGATGCATAATTATTGTTTTATTAGTTTTTTTAAATCATATTAGAAACGCAAAGAGGGTTTACAAACCATAAATACAATAGCATAACTTTCATTTGTCTATGTAGTTACTTTTATTAGAGATATTTGCTCATGTTGCTTTGTGACATTGAGTTCCCACGTATTGTCTTTTCATTTCAGCCTAATTTAATTTCTTGTAGAGCAGATATACAAGCCACACACTCCATCAGTTTTTGTTTTTCAGAAAGTGTCTAGTTTCTCCTTCATTTATAAAAGATTGTTTTACAAGATATAGAATTCTTGGTTGTCAGTTGTTGTTGTTGTTTTTTTTTTTTTACTTCTTTCTGAATTTAAATATCTAATTCCACTGAGTTTGGATATCCATGATTCATTATAAGAAAAAAAAACTTTATGACCATAGATAGATGGGTTAATTTTGAGTTCTTGATTCTGTTCCATTGGTCTATGTGTCTGTCATTTTAGCATGCCATTTTGGTTATTACAGCTGTGAGTAGGTTTTGAGATTAGGGAGTATTATGCCTCCCATTTTGTTTTAGTTTTTCAGAAGTGCTTTGCTTATTCAAGGTCTCTTTCCTTTCCAAATAAACTTGCCAACTACCTTTTCAATATCTTTGGAAAATTAAGTTGGTATCTGTATTGGGACTGAATTAAATAGGTAGACTTCTTTTGGTAGGATTATCATTTTCACTGTATTAAGTCTTCCTACCCATGAACAAGGAATATTTTCCCATTTTGTTGGTCTGTTATTGTTTCTCACAGCAGTGTTTTGTAGTTTTCTTTATAAAGATCTTTTGTGTCTCTAGTTAGGTTTATTCCCAACCACTTTGTGGTTGGCTATTAAATGGTATTGCTTTCTCAGTTTCCTTCTCTATGTTTTCTTTGTTACTATGTTTCTTTGTTACAATGAGGAAGCTCATTGATTTTGGTATATTGATAACATATCCTGCCACTCTACTGAATTGGTCTACTAGGTCTAACAGGTTTTTATTGAGTCCTTGGGGTTTTCTATGTACATTTTTATATCATCTGCATATAGGTCAGCTGGTGTTTGACAAGGAAATAAAACCTATCAAATGTGGAAATGGCAACATTTTTCAATAGATGTTGCTGGTGAAACTGGACTTATACCTGCAGAAAGCTGAAGCAATATTCACATCTCACACTATTAAAAAAAAATCAACTCAAGGAGGATCAAGGTAAACTCTAAAACCATGAAGATCTTAAGACACAAAATAGGATGAAACTTAGAAGTATTAATCTATGGTACAAAGGGGTTGATAAATATAGCCAGAAAGGCACAATTAGGAGAGGATAAAATCGATGAATGGGACCTTCTAAAGATTAAATCCCTATGTGCATCAAAACCTTTTTCCAATAGGGTAAAAAGAAAACCTACTGACTGGGAAAAACTTTAGACAATGCCATTTTAGATAAGGGTTATATAATGAAAATTTACAGAATACTACAGGCACTCTGTGTCAATCTACCTCGTTGACTGTCTTCCTGTCCTTCGATGACCCTCCACCCTTCCCAGTATCATGTCCTTCTCCAAGGAATAGCCCCTCTTAGCAACATGCCCAAAGTATGTGAGATGAAGTCTCATCATTCTTGCCTCCAAATAACACTGGCTGCATCCTCTCCAAGACCTGTTTATTCTTTTGGCTGTCCATGAGACACAGTGACTGCTGCAATGGGCTCTTGTGTGTCAGGAAGTGTGTGAGGATGACACAGTATAGAACAGAGTTCAGATCTTTTGTTCATAAGGTCTCTATGAGTCATACTTGTCTCAATGGCATTTAACAACAACAACACAGGGACTTCACAAAAAAGACTGCTAATCCAATTAAAAAATGAGTAAAAGATATGGAAAGTCCTTTCATAGAGGAAGACATTCAGATGGCCAACAGACATATGAAGAAATGTTCAAAATCATTGGCAACAATAGAGATGTAAATCAAAACAACAATGAGATACCATCTTACCCCCAAATGCAGTGACAAACTTTAACGGGACAGCAAACAATGAATGTTGGAGAGATTGTGGAAAGACTGGAACTTTCATACACTGTTGGTGAGATTGTAAAATGGCTACAACCACATAGAAATTCCAAAGACCCAGCTATTCTAGTGCTGGGAATATACTCCAAAGAAAAGAGACCTGAGACACAAACAGGGATTTGTACATCACTATTCATAGTACAATTATTGACAATTGCAAGAACATGGAAACAGTCCAAATATCCATCAACAAATAACTGGATTGAGAAATTGTGGTACATTCACACAACAGAATACAATGGAGCACCCAGGAACAGGATTTTGAAAAATAATATATAACATAGGAGAGGCTAGAGATCATCATGCTGAGTCACTAAATCAGGTGCATAAGAACAAATACCACATAAGATCATTATTGTAAAACCAGAAGGATAACCAATAAGATGTGTATGGAGATAGAGAGAGGGAAGAAAAGGAGCAGGGATGGGGGGAAACTAAGGGTGAGGAGAAAGGGAAATTGCAGGGTCATGGAGTTTGGTGGGTGGAGGGAAGGGGTGGGAAAATGCATATGAATTAAACAATGTAAAAAAAATATTGTATGCAAATCAATAAAAAATTGGAAAATCGACTTTTATTGAGTATTCTTTTTTGCATGAAAAGTCACTTCTCTTTTGTTGCTTTCAAGATTTTCAGATTGTCTTTTGATGATTTGGTATAATAGTATCTCTTTGAGCCCATCCTATTTAAAGTTTATTGAGCTTCTTATATGTCTTTTAGTATATCAAGGAGATTTTGTTCCTTAATTCTTCAAATTTTTGTTCTTTTTCTCTTTCTTCTCCTGTGACTCTCACAATACTTATGTTGATCCACTTGATGATATCTCACATGTCCTTTCACCTCTCTCTCTTTTTTTACCTTCTCCTTAGACAGAATAATTTCAAATGTCCTCTATCATTGATTCTATCTTCCATCTGTTCCAATCTGCTGTTGAATCTCTCTAGTGAGTCTTTTATTTCAGATATACTGCTGTTCGGAGCCAGAATTTAGTTGTGGTTTCTTCCTTATACTGCTGAAGAGCATTGAAAAATGACTAGAACAGTACATTGATAGGGAATTTCCAGAAGTTCAGGTGGGATTTAGAAGAGGCTGTGGCACCCGGGATATCATCGCTGATGTCAAATGGATCCTGGCTGAAAGTAAGGAATACCAGAATAATGTTTACTTGTACTTTTTTGACTGGGCAAAGGTGTTTGGGTGGATCATGACAAGTTGTGGCTGACATTGAGAAGAATAGGAATCCCAGACCAGTTGATTGCATTTATTTGGAAGCTATACCTGGATCACAAGGCGGTTATGCGAATGGAGCAGGAGAGGACTGCACAGTTTGGAATTGGGAAGGGAGTGCATCAGGTTGTGTTCTATTTCCACACCTATTCAATCTGTATACTGAGCAAGTTATTTGAGAAGCTGGACTCTCTGAAAAGGAGCGTGGCATCAGGATTGGAGGGAGTTTCATCAATAATCTGCATTATGCAGATGACACAACCTTATTTGTTAAAAGTGAGGAGGACTTAAATCACTTGTTGCAGGCAATCAAGGAACACAGCCTTCAGTATGGATTGTCTCTCAATGTCAAGAAAACGAAGATTCTTACCGCTGGACCAATAGGCAGTGTCATGATGGATAGAGAGGAGACGGAAACTGTCATCTTGGTTGGATCCACAATTGACACTCTTGGTATGAGCAGTCAGAAAATAAGGAGACACATTGCACTGGGAAAATCTTCAATTAGAGAGCTTGATCTAGTGATGTAAATTTGAGGACTAAGGTGTGTCTGATTCAGACCATAGTCTTTCTGATTACCAGCTATGGATCTGAGACCTGGACAATGAATAAGGATGTCAGAAGGATTGATGTCTTTGAGCTGTGGTGTTGCAGAAGAGCACTGAACATCCCATGGATGGCTAAGAGAATGAATATATATGTCTTGGAGAGGATGCAGCCTATATGCTTTTTGAGGCAAGAATGATGAGGCTTTGCCTCACTTACTTTGGACATGTTGCTAGGAGGTGCTATTCCTTGGAGAAGGACATGATGCTGGGAAGGGTGTGGAATCGGTGAAGGAAAGGAAGACCCTTAACCATGTGGATTGGCATGGTGACTGCTGCAATGGGCTCATGTGTGTCACGAAATGTGAGGATGGCGCAGGACAGGACTGGGTGCAGATCTTTTACTCATAGGATCGCTATGAGTCATACCTGACTTGATGGTACCTAACAACTACAACAACTCTTTTTTTCACACTGTTTGCTTGTTCATATATTGTTCTCCTGGTTTCATTAGTACTTTGTGGTTTCTTCACTCTTTTCCAGTCTGTTTAATACAGTTAATTTAAAGACTTCATTGTTGTCATTTTAATGTCTAAATTTTATCAGATATTTGTTTTAAATTTTCTTCTTCCTCCTAAAAATACATCATGATTATTTGTACTTTTTGTAATTTTGGGTTGGGAACCAAGCATTTTGAGATTATTGTCCTGCTTCAGCTGTTTTCTTGCTGAGGGCTCCACTCATTTAATTTTTTTAGTGATTTCTCAAAAGTATTTTTCAACAAGGGAAGAAGAAAATAAAGGATACCATATCTTGAAATTATTTTCACAGATACTGCTTGAGAAACTATTTAAGCTTGAGCAAGTTAAACAATGGCCCATCTCTGAACTGGTGTTGTTGTTAAGTGCCATCAAGTCATAGACGACTCATAATGACCCTATGAACGGAAGACCTGAACACTTATGTAACTTTCATCCTTTCTCCAAGTTCATAGGGTCTCTGGAGGCATTCTCTTTCGGAAGTGGATTCCACTACTGTGTCCAAGCTCCACCAAACATTGCCCACCAGGGTAACCATTATTGCATTTGACACATCAGTGTCACAGTGTTTAGCATTACATGAGTTACCTCTGCATAGCAAATAGAGAGACCAGTGCTATGCCACTTAGAAGAATGTTTGACCAAAGACAATTAAAACCAAGCCTGAGTGCCACAGATTAAAATCACTCACCTTTGGCTTGGACCATTGCTTTCTGTCCACTAGGCCAACTTAACTCTCTCTAAAACACACTACTCCGATTTTTGGAGGACAAAGTATTTATTCCTCATTGTGACACTATCAAGCCACACCAAGAACCTAGGGTACTGTTCTCAAAGCTGCCTGGACTGGGTCTAGGGACATGCAGGGTGGTAGATGCTACTTGAAATGCCAGTATTTGCAAGTCTTTGTTTTTCATCAAACATGTTCTTGATGCTGCCTGTGATGAACTAGATTTCAGAGTTCTGAGACAGTTGATTCTGACATTTCCTGCCAACTTAACAGTTGTTTGAGTAGGAAGACATCTGCAACTTCTGATTCCATCCGCTTCTATGATGTCACTTTTATTAAAGCACTGATGGCTTTGAAACAGATATTGGCCAGAAACTTGGAAAGGGGCAAACCCGTGACCTTTCCTGGAGTACAAGGATCCAGGTAGAGGAGACTGAGCATAGAACGAGACAGAGGGAGAGAAGGGTTGACTTGGCAATAGATAGGAGTATTCTGCCTAGCTTTGCTAACAGGAAAAGACCTCTTCCTACTTGGCCCTCTTTCCAACTAGTTGTGTCTTACCTGAGTCCCCAGGAAGCTCCATCTCTCAGCCTCTCCCACAGAATACAATACCTGGGACCAATCTCTACACTCATGGAACAACTTACTGTCCCAGGTCACAGCCATGTGGCCAGATTATCAGCTGCAAGATAGTTACTTAACTAGTCTCAGTGGAGAGAGTGTTGGCACTGTCTGTCTTCCATCCCTCACTAATATAGCACTGTGAATTCGCATGGTTGGTTTAGGCTTCAGACAAGGTTGAGTTTATCACATAGGATAAGTCAGTCTAGGAGCTATCATCCATGTTGGTAACAATGACAGTGTCAAACGGGAAAGGAGAAATAGAAATCAGAGGGTTGGGAAAAAAAGAAAAAAAAATTTAAAAAAAAGAAAGCAAAGGGTTGGGAATTACACTGAGCAGGCTTCAAATACTGTCCTATTTACTATGTGAATTTGAGGCACTATACTTCACCTCTATGAGCCTTGGTTCACATGTTTGTAACGTGTGGTTTTTTATTAAACTTTTCTCATGGACTTGTCCTGAAGGTGATACTGAGCCATTTTAATTTCATTAATGCTCAGACACTTTGACATATTTCCTTTTCTTTCCCTTTAATATTCATCCTCTTCTCTAAAAAACAAACTCGTATTAATACTTAAACTCAACACAGCTTTTTCTCTAACGACATATGTTATCATTGACCGATAGCGTCCATTCCCCCTTTATCAATAATAGCACCCTTATTTTTCCTGGGGAGTAGCTTTGTAGCTTTTGATCCACACTTAGTCATTTAGCCCTGGGGAGACTAACACTGCGTCAACCTCCACAGAAGTCATTTGACTTTTATTGAGCCCTTTAATATTTATTGAGCTCTTCACCTAAAGCAGGATCTGTGTTTACCACCTTACACTGGGTAACTTATTTAAAACATGCTCAAAGTGATAGTTAAGGTAATAGTTACTAATACAGGAAGAAGTTCAGCATAGTCCCATTTGGGTAAAATTAAATATAACAATTTATTCTAATGTGTTGGAGGCTGATATAGCAAACAGAAGAAGCTATTGTCCTGGTTAGTTCGAAATTGGGGTGCCAATGTTTCCATAATGACCATCATCTTCAACATCATCACCGTCATTATTATGCTTGTCATCACGGTCATTACTGGGAAGAACGATCAAATGAGAGCTTCCCATTTGCTAGGAAAGGTGTGAAGAGGTTTGCTTGTTTACTTCATCATTGCTGGTGCCATACTCTATCTGTAACTAAGGAAACGAAAGCTCCAGAGAGCTTGAGAGAGATGAAGCGATTTAACCAATATCATTAAGCTACTAAGTGACCAGGCTGACAGGGACTGGAATGCAAGCTGTCTGACTAGAGCCCAAGGTTTAACCACTGTATACCACCATTCCTTGTTATATATGATCTTGAGTCAGATCTCAAGAGAATCTTGGACTCTCCAACATCAGCCACCGTCTTGAGTAAGAAAAAGTTTTCACATAAGAAAACTGAGACCAGAGGGAAGAAGGGACTTGCCCAAGGTGATGATTTGAATCAGAGGCAGAGCTGGGTTCAGAAATCAATTCTCCTCTCCCTTCTTTCTTCCTTTCTTCTTTACTTGCCTGACATTTTCAAATGTTTCACTCATTCTACAAAGTCTTATGGATTACTATACGTCCTGCACTGGGTTGGATGCCGTATAGGGTGTAGAAAGAAGAGCTTGTCTCAGGTTTCCCCCCAAGGACTTTAGTATGTAGAGGAGACCACTCGTAAAGCTGATTAACCCTGACTCCAGATCTTGACATATGTTGGCCCAACAAATGGCAGGAAGGTCAATGGAGTAAGAGGGAAGGGTAAAGGTCCAACGCACAGATAAAAGGTTCAGCATTTAACCAGAAGCAGATGGTAAAGCAGAGATATGATTACCTCCTGAAGCCCAAGGCTAAATCGAGGCCAAGAGACTCAGAGGATCTGCAAGGGCTTAGAGGACTGAATTCGTCCCAGGGGATCATAGAGATGCAAAGATTAGGCAGTAGTTGCCCAAAGTCCCCTGGGAGTTGGGAATTCTACGACTGGGACTGCAGTTGTCTTTCTGCCCACAAGGGTCCTGATTCTAACCATAGTTGTCAGCCTCCATCTGGATTTGGGTTCAGAAGAGCAGCTGAGTATACATCCCGAAGCCTAGGAGGTCTCAGCACTCTACCCACCCAGGGATGCTTAGGCATCACAATCAAAGTGGTGATGCTTACATCCATGTCTTCTCCATGGGCACTGTCAGGCTTGGGAGATTAAAATGTTGTTGTTATGTGCCGTTGAGTCTCCTATAACTCATAGCAACCCTATGTACAATAGCCCTAAATCCTGCTCTATCCTGTGCCAATCTTATTGTCTCTGAGACTGCTATCCCCATTATCCTAGTCATGGAATCAATCCATCTCATTGAGGGCCTTCCTCTCATGTGCTGTCCCTCTACATTCTCAAGCCTGATGTCCCACTTCAAGGACTGATCCCTCCTTGCAACATTTCCAAAGTATCTCAGATAAAGCTTCAGAATCCTTGCCTCCAAGAAACAGCCTGGACTCAGCCTCTCTAGGCCATAGTCTTTGCAATTACTTGACTATGCATCAGAAATCTGAACAATGATTAGGGATGATAGAAGGAGAATTGATGCCTTTGAGCTGTGGTGCTGGAGAAGAGTATTGAATATACCATGGACTGCTAGGAGAACAAACAGGTTCATCCTAGGAGATTAACACACCATGTTACATTCCCATTGCTTTCTGACATAATTAAAAAACTTGTCCTGGGACCACAGCTAGTGTTACTGTCTACTTCTCCATGTACATAACTAGAGTTAAGGACAGTTGACTCCTAGGAGCAAAATAAGAACATATCATCACCAGAGCAATTCTATATTGAGCGTGATGCCTATCATCTTCATCCTCATTTCTTTGAGTCTTCATATGAAGTGGGCTTCCTTTGTTCCCCTTTTGCAGATGAGGGAACAGGGTTTGCTGGAAAATGAACATTTCCACATTCATGTCTATGAGCAACAAAGCCAAGTCCTTGCTCAAGTCCTCTGTACCCTTGTGCTTGCTGGTTTTGAACACTCTTCCCCTTAGTCATGCCTTTCAACAAAGACAAAGTGACTCTTTTTAAGGTACCGACCTTGTTTTGGTGGAGTGGGAAGCAGAGCTTTTCAGAGACCATTGAGCCAGGCATGTGTGATCAATTGCTGCTTTACTACATGGCACATGAGGTCAGAGCATGTTCTGATTACTTGTGTTGAAATGCAGCTTGATGGTTGCACTGCAAGAAGAGAGGTTGTCCTGTCATAATGTGGAATGGAAGGGGGTGGGGGGAGAGAGAGATAAATAGATAGACAGACAGACAGATAAGATAGACAGGTAGAGAGAGAGAGAGAGAGAGAGAGAGAGAGAGAGAGAGAGAGAGAGAGAGAGAGAGAGAGAGAGAGAAGAAGGAAGAGGGAAGAGGGAAGAGAGAAGGAGAAGAAGAAAGAGGAGGAGGAGCAGGAGGAGGAGGAAGAGGGGAGGGGAGAAAGAAGAAGAGAGAGGAGAAGAGAGATTGAAAACCAGGGAAGTGGGAAATACTGAAGTGTGTGGACTGCAGGACACTGTGGCTCCTACAAAGCATAAAAGACTTTGTGGGGGTGACAATTGTGGCCAGTTTGGTCCAGATGCAGAATGGCTGCTTGTGAGTAGAGGATAAGCACCTGCTCCCGGGAGCTGCAATCCTCAGTGTGGGCGACCTCACAGCTTTCAGGGCCAGGTCTACACAGAGCAGTGGCCCTGGTCAGGCTGAGGACAGAAGGTAGCTCCATTGCCCTTTTACATTGGTCTTCTAGATGTAGAACAAATTCTGTGTGTTGACTACTGTGCAACCCCAGCCTGCCTTGTGACTGTAAGAAATGTTCTAGAGATTCAAGTGCATTTCTGCTCATTCTTTCACCTCAGAGATCACGTCTGGGTCACCTGATGTACAACCACCCATTACTCATTCATGCACCCATGTAGTCAGCATTTATAAGCACTCACTGAATGTTTGCTTTGTGTTGAGTTCTGAGGACAAGGAGGAGAAACGGTGTGTCCCTGAAGCATTGAGAATGCAGGAGCAGCCTGAAAAGAGATTTCCACACCATGACAGAGCCTCACAGACCTGCCACATTTACTGGAATTCACCGGCAGCTCCCAGACTTTGCATGCACTAGCTCATGTCATTTTCAGTGCCACCTGGGAGCACTGTTGCTTTTTCCATTTCATCTTTGGGAAAACTTAGCTTCAAAGAAGGACTTTCTTTGTTACCTATTGCTGTTTAGCAAATCACACAGAATGCATGACTTTTACCTGTAATTTATCAGGGCCTGACAAGGGCAATATATCTGTGCTTTTTATGTCGTCATCTGGGATGGCTCAACTGAGGACCAAAGACCCATTTCCTAGATAATTCATGAATGTGACTGACCAACTGCTGCTGTGCCAGCTTTGAGTTCTGCCAGGGCTGTGGGCTAGTGGCACGGGTGTCCCTATTTCTCTTCACATGAGACCTTTATGAGCTTCTTGGGCCTCCTCTCAGCATGGATTTTCCAAGAAGAACATCCCAAGAGAATAAAGTGGAAGTTATATTGCTTTTTTATGATCTAGTCTCAGAAGGGACAGAGTATCATTTTTATCATAGTCATGTACCTCCTTTAGAATGCTTCCTCTCAGAGCTATAATCATTTTGCCACCAAAACTCTTTTGATATCCAAGTAGGAAGGTGAATAGGAAGTCAAATGTATGTACTTAAAATTAGGGATATGTCTGAATTGAAAATGTAAATTTGTGAATTGTTCACATATAAACTCTTCATTGCTGTCAGATCAAAACCAACTCATAGCTGTTGGTCCAACAGGTTACTGAGACTATACATTTAATGGGAGAAAATTGTCCATTTTTCCCCCTGTGGAGCTGCTGGTGCATTTGAACCACCAGAAAGGCATGATCTTTGTGTCAGAAGTGCAACTTCTTGCAAATTACAACTCTAGAATTCTCTCTTGTCTGTGTATAGTTATTTTAAGCCATAAGATATGATGAGCTTACCAAGGGCATGCGTGTAGAAACAGTAAATAAGCAAAAACTGATCACTAGGCAGTGAACATTAAGGGAAGGTCAGTGAGATTTCCTAGAAGCCAAGCCTGTGATGCCAAAGATTTGTCATTCAAAATGTTTTTTCCTAGCCAATGATTAACTGTTTATTTCATGCTAAAGTATTTATTGTATTAAGGAGAGAGTATTAGGATGAGATACAAACCCCAGCCTACCAAAAGCTTATTTAAGCTCATGGGACCTCAATGTAAGCTGTCTTTGGGAGATGCCCGCTTTCCAGCTGCATTGTAACTGACAGTCCACAATGCTCACCAATCTCTGAAAAACTGACCTGTATAACTACAGTCATGTAAGTCATTCCCCTGACAGGTCTGAGTCTCTGGGAGACCTTCCAGTGAACCACCGAACCCAAGGGACATAGAAGAGTGAGGGATTTGAACAAAGGAGGGATAGATGATGTCAGATGTCATGGAGTTATACAGCAAATCAAATATTTGGAACCTGAGGCACAGAGACATACACCAATGTCCATAGCAACATTATTCACCATAATAAGAACATGGAAATAGCCCAAATGGCCAACAACAGTGGAATGGATGAGAAATAATGGAATACTATGCAGCACGCAGAAGCAATGATTTTGTAAATTACTACCTAACGTGGGAAGGACTAGAGAGTATTATGTTAAGTGAACTAGCTGAGTCTCATAAGGACAAACACTGTATAAGACCATTATTGTAGAATGAGTATGAGGATCCATGGAAGGGAGGCGGGGATTTAATCATAGGCTCACACAATTTGATGGGTGGAGGAAGGGATGAGTAAGCAAAAGGGGAAAGATCAATTGTGAAAAACAATGTATACAAACGTTTGAACTCTGTATGTAAACCAGTATAAAATTAAAAATTAAAAAAAAGGGACCATGATGACTGGCACTTTTTATAACTAGCCTGCTGCTAATCTTAGCAGACATCTTATGAATACACAAAATGAAAGAAATACTTCTGGAAAAGGAAATAGTCAAATGTTTCAAAAGGAATTGATATGTTAAACTTTATGAGAACTGGAGGTTAACTATTTTATCTAGCTGTGACATGACATGTATCATGACATTGTATTCATAAGTTACATGACAGCCATCAATGACATGGAGGTCATTTAGTGATATGACTGTTTTTGCTGAGATAGGGGTAGGTGGTGACACAGAGGTCATGAGTGTCATGGAAGTTATTGTTAACATGGATGTCATTTGTGGTTTGGAGATCACTGATGATATGGGAGTCATTACATAGAGGCCATTAGTGACATTGTGCTTATAAGAACCATGAGGTGATTGTTGTTGTTGTTATGTGCCATCAAGTCGCTTGCAATTCATAGCGACCCTATGTAGAAGAGACCTAAACACTGTCCTATCCTTTCCCAACCTTGCTGTCTCAAACACACTCATTCCCACCACTCCACTCACAGAATCGACCAACTCATCGAGGGTCTTCCTCTCCTGTGCTGTCCCTCCACTCTCCCAAACATGATGTCCCTCTCCAAGGACCAATCCCTCCTTGCAACATGCCCAAAGTATGTCAGGCGAAGCTTCAGAATCCTTGACTCCAAGGAGCATTCTGGCTTCACCCTTTCCAGGACAAACCTGTTTGTTCTCCTAGCAGTCCATGGTATATTCAACACTCTTCTCCAGCACCACAGTTCAAAGGCATCAATTCTCTTTCTATCAACCCTATTCACTGTCCAACTCTCTGATGCATAGCACATAATTGCAAAGACCATAGCCTGGATCAGGCGCACCTTAGTCTCCAGCCTGACATTGTTGCTCTTCAGTACTCTTGAGAGGTCCCTGACAGCTAATTTTCCCAATGCAATTCATCTCCTGATTTCCTGGCTGCTGTTACCAAGAGTGTTGACTGTGGAACCAAGTAAACTAAAACTGATAACTATCTCAATCTCTTCACCATCCATACTGATGCTGCCAATTGGCTCAGTGGTGAGAATCTTTGTTTTTTTGATGTTGATAGATGGGAGAAAAAGCTTGAGAGGCATCAGTTTATCAAGGAGTTGGAGGAGAAGATTCTGGGTCAATGAGAATAGATAATTTATTGGAGGCACTTTCTTATGTAAAGTATGGCGTAGTGTGAACCAAGTAGGTGTGGAACTTTAATATAAGAATTAGGCATGTGTTCTTTACTCTGGTAAGCAGCTCTTCTTATGACCCCACTGACTATTGAGTTCCTTCTTGTGTACTCATTACCCAGTGAAGGGCTAGTCTTAGAACTTCTCCCTCCAATGCTAGTGAAAGAAGAAAAGAGGTGGGAGGAGGAATGCCCAACCACCTGATTAATGACCTTATGGGATCTGATCTTTCAGGAAAGGCAGTCCCAGAATGAAAAAGGCTCAGTTCCCAGCCCCAAGACCACATCCCTCCAGCTGGGTAAGCTTGCACAAGTCCTCTAATCACCTGTGGCTCAATTGTCTCATCTAGAAAATAAACATAGCAATACCTACCTGTGCTTTATTGAACAAATTGTACAACTTAAAATGTAGTTGACTTACCATGAAATGTAAGTGTGTTGTTTTCTTTTTTTCTTTAACATTCTGTCTTTAGTAATATATAATATATAAGGGAGTTGTGATGGAGCAGTGAGCAGGGAGTTGTGTTAATAATCTAAAGACTATGTCTCTTTGGCAATTCAAATCCACTTGTAATTCCTTGAAAGAAAGATGCAAAATCTCCTTGATTGCAATTTATAGCGTTGGGAACCTGTTTGAGGGTCAGCTATAAGTTCATTATAACTTGAGTTTTTAAAAAATACCCACACATACAATGCAACAATGTTGTAGCATATAATTTGCTGATATTATCATTCTTGAATGTGCTTATGAGAAATCTATATACAGACCAAGAAGCAGTTGTCTGTATAGAACAGGGGAACAGTTTAGAATCAGAAAAGATGTGCATTAGGGTTGTACTCTTTCTCCACACCCAATCAATCTGTATGCTGAGCAAATAATTTGATACAATGAACTATATGGGGAAGAATATTGTATTCAAGAATTGGAGGAAGACTCATTAACAAGCTGCTTTATGCAAATTATACAACACTGCTTACAGAAAGTGAAGAATATTTAAAGCACTTGCTGAAGATCAACAACTAAATCCTTCAATATGCTTTTCATTTTAACATCAAGTAAACAAAGATCCTCACTAATAGATTAATAGACAAAGATTGAAGTTGTCAGTGACTTTGTTTTGCTTTGATCCCAGCAGTTAAGAAATCATATGACACATTGCATTTGGAAAAATGTGCTGTCAAGGACCTCTCCAAGGTGCTAAAGAGTGACAATGTCAGTTTAAAGACTAAGGTGCACCTGATTATGGCCATGATCTTTTAAATTACTTGCTATGCATCTGAAATTTGGATAATGAATATGAATGACAGGAGAAGAGTAGACAGATGCCTTTGATCTGTGGTATTCAAGAAGAGTACTGACTATCCTGTAAAATGCCAACAAAGAAACACCTTGGAAAAAGTGCAACCAGTATGCTCCTTAGAAGCAAGGATGGTGAAATATCATCTTATATACTTTGGGCATGCTATCAGGAAGGGCCAGTCCTTGTAAAAGGACATCATGCCAGGAAAGGTAAAGGGTTAGTGGAAGAACGAAAAACCCTCATGGAGATGTGTTGACACAGTAACTGCAACAATGGGCTTGAACCTGAAAGAGGTCATAGAAATGGTACAGAACAGGGCAAGGTTCTGATCAATTGTTCCTAGAGTTTCTGTAAGTCATCGTTGACTGGGTGACACCTAACAGTCATCTCATGTTCATCCCAAACACCAGATTTCTAAAGATACTGATAGAAGAAAATTAATAATAAAATCTAAAAAAAAGAAGTATTTCACTGATATCAGAGTTGCTTTGTGATAGATTTGTCAGAACAGAACTCATTTATAAATTGTAGGCTATCTAATTTGGAAAGAGTTGACATAGTCACTGTCACTTAGCTGTTATGACCTTGAGTAGATTTTCCACTTGTCGCAACCACTTAGTAAACCCTCAAGAAAGAAAATCTACTGTCATCTTATTTCTTATTAACAGCAACACTTTAAACTATTGGTCTTCATTGCCTCATTTTAGAGAGGAAGAAATTGAAGCTTTGAGAGGCATTCTCTTGCAGCCACATTGACATTGTATGGCAGAGCTGGGGCTGGAGTCCACATTCAGGCTGACACCAGAGTGTGTCCTTGTAGCTCTGCAGTCTTATCTCTGTGTGGTGTCAGAAACCAGTGGTCCCTTTGATGCGTCAGCAGTGGGTAACTTGAGACCCAGGAACGCAATTTTCAATGCTGTGCAAAGTGGGTCAGGTTGAACTCTCGGATTAGATGCCAGGAGCACAGAAAGATGAACAGTCCAGCCTGGCTCTCAGTGGAACAGATATGAGGTGGAAACCTCTGTCTATTCAAGTCTCGGCAAACAGGATTTTCCAACTTCAGATAGCCAATTAGCTCTTACTCCAGGAGCTAAATTTGCTTTTTTATGTCATAATAAATATGACCGTAGGAGTCGGTCAGAGCAGTTATTACTTCTCACAACCTCTTCGGCAGGCCTTGCCTGGGGCACATTTTATGTCACTGGCCACTGAGAGATGGAGCCATGACTTTGATGGATGTGAAGGTCACTTGAAATGCTCTAATTGAGTGTGGGGCCTGGCCACACTCTGTCACTGGGCTTCCAGTGACCTCCCTGGCTGACTTCCAATGGATAGGGGCTTAATGAGGTTTGGCCTCAACACCTCCATGGCCAAGGGCAATGCAGAGCTGGTGGTGCCTTTGCATAGGAAAAACCCACGGGGCCAAGTGCAGCCGCAAGCTGTTGGTTGAGAAAGAATGCTTTGAATGATGTGATAAGAAAAATTCAAACCTTTATTTAGCACTCACGGTGCATAGGGCATGCTGTTAAGTGCTTTAGGTGGATTGGCGTGTGCCATCCTCCAATGAAGCCTGTGAGGTAAGTGCTGCCATCATGTCTACATTAAAGATGAGACGATTAAGACTCAGAGTGGCCAAGGAATTTGCTCAGGTCCCAGCCTATTAAGTGTCACACAAACAGCAGCAGCCCTTTGAGACTCATAGGTCGCTCATGTCTCTCCCTGACTCAGACACTTCTGTTGCTGTGTGAACAGAAGCTGAGCTCCTCATCGGGCCTCATGAGGCCCAGCCTGGCATGATTCTGCCCTCTGGCTAGGTCTCCTGCTTCTCCTCTGCCCACTTTAGCCTCATTTCTCTCCATCACTCTGAGCTCTTTGTCTGAGCGCCCTTTGCCAGTCTCTGCACAGCTGGTTCCTTCCAGTGTCTAAACTTCAACTCAGATGCTTTCTCTTCCTTGAATGCCATGAAGGGGTCCTCTTGCCCCTACTGCCTCCATCAGTTCTGTGGGGGGAGGAGAGGCACGCGGGAGGTGGGGAACACTGTGTGTCCCTCATGTGAAGGTGTTTATTCATTGGTTACTTGCTCACTAACTCCTCCACAAGACTGAGCACTGAGAAGACCACACCATGTTTATTTTGTCGCCTCTGGGGTCTCTGCACTTAGCACAGTGCCTGGTGCACAAAATACAGTTTTCAACTTTATTTATATGGATGAGTGAACATTAAGGAGACAGACTTGAATTCGTATCTGCCTTTCTCCAAAGCTCACACTTTTGGGTACCTCATGATATGGTCTCCCAAGTAATCAACTCAATGTTATAAGGATAGAGTCCAGTTCTGGTTCTGCTGCCAATATGGCATGCATTGGGGGCAGGGGGCGGGGAGGGAAATCTGCTTTCTTTGAGCCTCTTGATCTGTCTAGCGGGAGTTGGATTAGTTATTTTCCAGGAGCCCATTTCAAGTAATGGTACCATTGAGTCAATATCCCTCAGTGATGATGATGCTGACAGATGAGAACACTGAGGTGAACTGAGGTCAGTTGTTTAGTGTCACCAACAAGACAAGAAGCAAGACTAGAACCTGTGCTGCTTAATTCTAAAGCCAGTGCCAGTGTCAACTCAGCAGCTCCTGTCCAAACCTGAGAAACACTCAAGCTTGACCTTGACTCTGGCTGCCTTTCTGATACTCACTCTAGACACTCAAAGTCTCTGAGCTGTTTCATCACCAGCCTCTGTAGGCCCTAAACCAGCACACAGTAGGCCTGCAGCAAACACTGCTAGATGCATCTGTGTCTATTGAATCCGAACATGGAGTGTGTGTGGTCTGAGTCTGAATGTGTGCCTCTGTGCTCATGTGTGATCTGAGTAGGTATGCACTTGCACGCATGTGTGTATATGCCGGTGTGCACGTGGGTGTGTGAGTGAATGAGTACGTTGGGAGCTAAATCAACAGGAGCTCGGGAGCTGAAAAAGCCCTATTCAGGGAAATGGAAATGCCAGTATCTAAGCCCACCTCCCCAGGGAGGAGAACATGAGCCGTCCCAGAAATGCCATTTTCTGTTCATTTCAAAGAGAACAATGCTGCTTTCTGAGACTATTTAGTCTTTTAATGCATGTTCTGTGTGAAGATAGCTGGGGGCAGATTCCCCTCCATGAACTCCCATCCCTGGTCCAAGCCTCTCTTGGTGAACCCTTGGCTCTCCTGGGGTCTTCTGGTGGACTTTGAAGCCCTGTTCCACCTAGGTTCTTTGAAGACTTGGACTCCCTCTGGCGCCCCTCATCTCCACCTCTCTCTCACCTCTGTCTCTTTTAAACTCCCCTCAAGAACTCTCTGGTTACTCCACAGAGATAAGGAAGCAGTTAAGGATTGAGTAACCCTGGGCTTTGGTCCAAGAGGATCTTGAAGTGTGGTGACTTCTCAGGAGGCTGGCAGCATGGGAGGGGCTGGGGCCTCAGGAGCAGGGTCCGGAGTTCTAAGCCCAGCATGGAATTCTGAAGCCAACCCATGCATTCTACAGGTAGAAAACTGAGAAGGAGAATTTGTGATAAATAGTTGCTCACATCTGATAGGCTCTAATTAGCCTTCAAAGGACTTCTCCGTCAGTTAAGGATCTTAACTAGGTTATATGACCCTCGAGGGTCTTATCACCACTGCAATTATAAATGGGAAACTAAGGCCCAGAAAGGATAAATTGTTTGCTAGGGTTACACACTGAGAGACCCTAATCCCAAATTTCTACTTCCTCCCCGACTTTGCCTGGACAGAGGTAGAGGAGATGGGCAGTGAGTGGGATTCTGCCTGAGATCTTAAGCCTGGTGCTCCTTTTTCACCTTCACTCATGTCACACCCAGGAAAGTCCTACACTAGTCTGGAGAGGGTTGTGCTGCTAACCCAAAGGTCGAGCGCCTCTACTGGTGTGAATTCACCAGTGGTTCCTCAGGGAGAGGATGGTTAGTCTCCTCCTGTGGTGGTTTACAAACTCAAAAACGCCATGGGTGTCCCTATGAGTTGGCACTGATTCGATGGCAGTGAGTTATATCTAAGATAAATGATTCCATTAAAACTCAGGCCTCTGAGTCACTTCCATTTCTTGTCCTTCTCATCCACTCATGGAAGCAGGAGCACCTGGGAGCAGGAGTGAAATAGTCTATCAGTGGGTAGCTGCCTAGGCTTCCCATCATGGAGAGGTGTCCCTAAGGCATCTTCCATGGTCCTCGGAAGGTCTCCAGCAGGACCACACCCAGGTTGCCTGCAGTCGTCACCCACTCAGTCTCTATTTAGACTTCTCCCCTGCTCTGGATCAACTTCCATATTCCCCTGACTGGGCTTCCTTGGGCTACCCTCAGACACACTCCAGGCTCTAGCATCCTCATCTCAGGTCTTAGCTGATCCCTGAGAGAATGACTCCCTGCATGCCTGGAGATATCTGTTATTGCACTTCCTGCAGCAAGTACTCCTGTTTCAGTTCCTGTCCCTGCGCTAGAGTCTGAGTCAAGACAGGCTCCTAGCACCTCGGCACCCATAACCTGATCTAGCACCCAGCACATTAATAGGAGCAGATGCATACTGAGTGAGGAGAGGTGGGAGAGTGAGAAAGTCAGTTGATGTGTGACCAGAGGAGTCTCCAAGGACCTCCACTATGCAGACAGACCCTGCAAAGTCTGCAAAGTAAAGACTTCGCAGTCTCATGGAGTCCACTGAGCCCAGCCTTCTCCCCTCCCAGCAGCAAGTCCATCCTGCACCCCCGTCCAACCTCAGAGGCCATCGCTCCACCATGGACTCTCCACCCTCCCCTGTCTTCTGTGACAGTGTGCTCCTTACAGCCAGGATGCCTTCTGCCAGGAAAAGTCCCCGGGCAGAGACAATGACTCTGGCTCAATAAAGGTTACCTGAGCCAAGTCAAATGCTATTACATGACACAATACAAAGCCGCCTGCAGCAGATGTCACTTTGGTGGGATGGAGCTGTCCCAGCAGGACGCCAGGGCTCACTCAAAAGCACCAGGAACAGTCACCTGCTGCTCCTGATGTGAGCAGCCCCCAGGAAGGATGATTTCTACAAATCAGCTCATTCAGCCCCAGTGCAAGAGCAGGGTTTCCAGAGAGGGAATTAAAACCATTGTTGGGGAGCGGAGCGAAGCTTAGCCAACAGTCACGGAGACTGTGTCTGGTTTGTAAACCCTGGGAGACCTGAATGGTCTGAGCTTGTCCAGGAGGCCAGGGGTCACCTAGCACTCTGATCTCAGGAGGAATCTTCTTACAGATAAGAAACCAAGGTGTGTAGATCCAGAGGACGCTCTCCAAGGTTGCACACTGTGATTCAGTGGCTGGTCTGAGACTTCGAGCCTGAATCCAGACAGCTTTGCAACCTTTCCTTCAGCCCCCTTGGCCTTTAGCTTCTGTGAAGAGCAGATTGTTGTTGTTGTTGTTATGTGCCATCACATCGCCTGCAAATCATGGTGACCTTGTATACAACTGCTCTAAACCCTGCTCTATCCCTTGCCAATGTTATTGTCTCTGACACACCTACCCCCATTCATTACCTCAGTCACTGAATCAATCCATCTCATCAAGGGTCTTCCTCTCCTGTGCTGTCCCTCCACCCTCCCAAGCATGATGTCCCTCTCCAAGGACTGGTCCCTCCTTACAACATGTCCAAAGTATGTCAGATGAAGCTTCAGGATCCTTGCCTCCGAAGAGCAGCCTGGCTTCACCCTCTCCAGGAAGAACTTGTTTGTTCTCCTAGCAGTCCATGGTATATGCAATACTCTTCTCCAGCACCACCTGCAAAGGCATCAACTCTTCTTCTATCATCACTAGTCATTGTCCAGCTTTCCAATGTATAGTAAGCAATTGCAAAGACCATGACCCGTATCAGGTGCACCTTAGTCTCCAGACTGACATCATTGCTCTTCAGTACTTTGGAGAGGTCTCTGACGACAGACTTTCCCAATGCAATTTGTCTTTTAATTTCCTGGTTGCTGGTACTAAGAGCATTGATTGTAGAGCCAAACAAACTAAAGCTGTCTTCACCATCTATCACAATGCTGCCAATCTGCCTAGTGGTGAGAATCTGTTTTCTTAATGCTGAGCTTCAATCCATATCGAAGGCTGCAGTCATTGACCTTCTGCAGCAAGTGCCTCAGGTTTTCCTCAGTTTCAGCAAGTAGGGTTGTTTCACCTACATAATGCAGGTTGTTGATGAGTCTATCTCTAATCCTGATGCCACCCTTCTCATAGAGCCCAGCCTCCCGGATAATCTGTTTCGCATATAGATTGAAAGGGTATGGAGATAGGACACATCCTTGGTGCACATCCTTCTCAATTTTGAACCATGCAGTATTTCCTTGCTCTCTTCTGACGACTGCCTCCTGGTCCAAGTATAGGTTTCACTTAAGCACAATCAAGTGTTCTGCGATCCCCATTCTTCTCAGAGTCAGCCACAGTTTGTTGCAATTTCTAAGGCTGTAAACTATGTGGGAGGAGATTGCTCATGTTTCTCCTTCCTAGCTTATGTTAGATTCCAATGTCAGAGAGCTACATTCTTTGTCTTAGTAGCCTTGCTCCCTTTGTACCAGGCCAAAAGAAAACAGAACAGACAGAACATTCTACACTGTCTCACAGGCTGTACCCACATTGGCTGGGGAATCAGGGGCCTAGAGACCTGATGATGACTCTCTCCCCTACTTGCTGTGTGATATTGAACAAGTCTGACCCCTTCTCTGGGCCTCTGTTCCTTTATCTGTCAAACGGTGATATCCAAGGGCTTTCTCCACTCTAAAACTCTCTGACACTCTGGGCGGTGTTTCCTTCTGCCAAGTGGACATAATTCTCTACTTTCTTGGATGCTGCATGGATCACATGAGTTATGGGCTACATGAACTTCCTTGGCACTGTTCTGTGAAAGTCAAGCCTAGAATAGTCTTGTTACTCATTCAGATGCAGCAAGGTGGTGTGGAGGGTTGAGCTGTGTCTGAATTATTAGGCATGAAGGAGAAACCAATATTCTCCCCTGTCCAGGGAATGCTAGAATCTGTAGAAGGATCTCATGGTGGGTTGAAAAGTCTAGAGGCCCTGGACTTTCTCCTAATGGAATGAGGGTATCGCAATCCAGACTTTTCTTCATGGTCTCAACAAATGATGTGGAATCTTGAGTCTCAGGGTTCCAAGCAAGACTTGATAGAACCGGGCTATGGAAAAAAAGCTGTAAGGATCAGGTAAGATGAGTAAAGAGCCAGCAGAAGTGAGGTTTGGGGTCCCTGCTCTGATGACAAACACAAAAAGTGTGGTCTCCAGAGGTAGAAGGACAGGCAGGTTCATCAAACATCTGCAGGACTCTAGATAAGTCACTCAACAGTTCTAAATCATAGGTTTTACATCTATAAAGAGAAGGGTTCCTATCCTTCAGGGAGGCGGGTAATGCTGGCAAAGTGTTTAGCATTATGACTGGCCCTGAGTAAGTTCTCAAAGCATTACTATGGCAGCTGCAAAGTGGTGTCACTATGAATGTGCAGATTGGTGAGTTTTTCTGGGAAGGGCTCTAAAAGCTGTCCTGCTGACTGTGCAGATAGGAGCACAAAGGACTTGTTCAGGAGTGGAGTAGAAAGTGTGTCCCAGCCAAAAAAGACCTGTGTAGGACAGATTCCTAGACTGCGCAGGTAGCGGATTGCATCTCACTACTTCCAGTCTAACGATAATTACATTAATGGAGGTTTTAGTCTTGAGTTTATGGAAATGAGTGATAATAATGATGATTATAACAAGAAGCTGCAGGTCAATTTCATGCCAATATATCAATCAGGAAGATGTAAGAATGGAGTGTCATGAGGAAATGACTGACATGTGTATAAATGATGGATGTGGATGCTAGAAATCTGGGAGGAGACATTTGAGGTGACCACGCACTGGCTGTAGGGCAGCTCTCCTGGGACACATTTTTTGTCTGTTTTTGCAGGAAGAGTAGGGAGCTTTTAATACAGAGAAAAGTAATGCAAAATAAAGCATAATTTACATTTAAAAGTGGAGCTAGGATGGGAATTATTTGATGATAATGGCACAAACTACAGAAAATGTATTGTACTAACTTATAAGATGCAATTGTACTTGATCAAATGATTAACAGAATTCCATCTGTTTTCTAAATATTCTCACCTTATACTAACTCTTCTGAAATTTTTAAACTTGTTTATTATTTTTAAAAATTGATTAATTGTTGTACATTTTCTTCTCTCCTTCCCTCCCCCTCCTCTGAACCACCCCACAATGCCCTCCTTGTTCCAGACTGTTCTCATACATATAATGCATAATCATATATTCCGCTCAAACAATTCTTCCCCTCATCTGTTCCAATGCAGTGTCCATTATCTATCTACCCTTTCCCCATTCCCTTTCCAACCCCCCATGTCTGTCCTATTTTAGAACAGTGGTGCTATTCAGTATTTATCCTTTTGTGACTGAGATATTTCACTTAGCATTATGTCCTCAAGGCTCCCCCATGTTGTGTAATGTTTTACTATTTCATTGTTTTTTCAATGCTGCACAGTATTCCATTGGAGGTACCATAGTTTTTCCATTTGTTTATTAATGAGCACTTAGGTTGCTTCCATCTCTTTGCTATTGTGAATAATGTAGCAATAAATATGGATGTGTATATATCTGTTTGAGTTGGGGCTCTGATCTCAGAAATCAGCTCATCTACCTATGGTCAACTGATCTTTGACAAGGAGGTGGAATCAGTTAAGTGGAGAAAGGACAGTGTCTTTAACAAATAATGTTAGTATAACTGGAAAACCATCTACAGAAAATCTAAGCAAGACCCACACCTCACATCTTATACAAAAACCAACTCAAGGTGGATCAGGGACCTAGAAATAAAACTGAAGACGGGGACACTCATCAACATTAAGAGAATCACATTTTTCATGTCTCACTCATGTTCAGCCTCTAAGCCTTGATTCTTCTCCACTATTAATTTGAAGATTAGACAAGCTTATGGGAGGGTGATTAGGGAAGTACATGAGCAAATTATTCATAAAATGCTTACTTCAAACTGTATACCTAGTAAGCTCAACAAATGGGAGTTGATTGCTGGGTGGTACAAATGGGCAATGCACTTGGTTTTTACCTGGAAGGCCACCTGCACTCATAGTAGCCTTGATGTCTTAATAGTCTTGGTGATCTACTTTCCAAAATATCTCTACTGAAAACTTTGTGAGCCAAGGTTCTACTCTGATACACATCTCCAAGATTCTAAAAGCAATGAATTTAGTTTCATGACTAAAGTGTACTTTCCATATTATGCATGTAAAAGTTAGACAATGAATAAGGATGGCAGAAAAATAATCAGTGCCTTTAGGTTGCAGTGTTGGAGGAGAATACTGAATATCCCATGGACTGCCAAGGGAACAAACAAGTATGTCTTGGGAAAAGAGCAACCAGGGTGCTCCTCAGAGATGAGAATGGCAAAATTTCATCTCATATACTTTTTACATGTTGTTAGGAGGGGGTCTGTCCTTGGAAAAGAACATCATGTTAGGAAAGGTGGAGGCTCAGTGAAAGAGAGGAAGATGCTGAGGGAGGTAGATTGGCTAGTGACTGTAACAATGGGCTCAAGTACATTGGAGGTGATGAGGGTGGCACAGGAGAGGTCAGGTTTGGGATCTTTTGTTGATAGGGTTGCTATGGGTTGTACTCGACGCAACAGCACTTAACAACAATAATATGAGCCAAAATTAACTAGAAGGCAACTGGTAACTGGTATTATCATCAACTGGAGAGTAGTCCCAACCTTAGTAGGGTTCAGTGGCCAGGAAAAGAGTCTAACAACTGGTGCCAGCTCTGGTTCCGATGGGGAAGGTCATTTGGGGTGAATTCCTTCCCTGTTCCTTCTTTAAAATGGACTTTAGCTGAGATGGATGGCCTGTACAGCTCTGACTCTCTTTGAACATATTGTTGCTGTGTGTTGTTTGGAACCAACCCATAGCTGACCCTCTGGTAGATTTTTGGAGGCAATAAAAGTGCAGGAGGAAACTCCCTATCTTATTCCTGTAGAGCAACTGATGGATTTGAACCACGTGCCTTTGGTTCAAGCAGCACACCTAGGTGACCAGAGCTCCCTTGAGGTAATCACCAGCAGCCTGTCCCCAGGTGTCCCTGTCCGGCTTGTTCTTCCCTGTGCCTTTAGCCCTGCTTTAGCCCACACTATTGTGGTTTTCAGGATCATGTTGGAAGTAGCCTATCACCTCTCCCAGAGCATCTTGAAGATTCCCAGGACAACCAGGTAAGCACTCATCACCTGGAGCACCTCCACTGCTTGCCACTTAGTTTCACTACAGCATAGATCCAGTTCATTGCTTGGACTAGCCATGGATGGGCCTCCAGGATGCTGCAGAGGAGAGACAGAGAAGGGGAAATCATGTGCCAACACATCTTTCTGAGAGCAAATGGGAAAGAAAAACCACATATCTTGTTCATGGCTTTATATGTTATGTTATTATGAGTATTTCATGTATGGAGAGGGAGAGACTCAGAGGTTGGACCGTATGTTTGAGTTTACATGATAAGAAGGGCAGGACATGAGCTTATTCACAGCCTCTGATCTTTGAAAACTGGTCTGGGATGGAGTCATGGAAAATCTCTAATCTCTTCTTTGGGGCTCAAGGTCACTGGCACTCAGGTTGCTATGGTCAGGCCACTGAGTGGGCAGGAGGACCCCCACTGCTGCTCAAGATAGCAAAGTCCATTATAGTGTATCAATCTTCCCATGAACTTGGGGTCTGGGCCTTTGAAAGATTCTTCTAGAAACAAAATACAGCTTTCAGATGGCCTCGTGTACAACAGCATCCCCAGAAAGTGTCCGTTTCACCATGTTAAGCCTTGTTTCCTGTCTTCTTGCTGCTTTGTCTTCGGGGACTCTTGTATGGCCCCAGAACATTGACTGTAGAGACAGACCTGGTTTACCTCAAACCCCAACACTAACTTATCTGGGTCTCAGTTTCTTCCTCTGACAGCTTCAACTTTGTTGGATACCATGAAATTTAAGATACATGTTGAGATTCATCTTTCAGTCGTGTGAAGTAGGAGCCTATCATGTCTGCCTTCCTGACCTTTATTATGGTGGTGCACTTTTTGGTGCTCACCTTTTCCATTAGAAGTGGGAAGCCCCCTTTCTAACAGATACTGCAGAATAAGTAGATGATAGAGTAGGCAAGTAATAGAAGAGTTCATGAAGATTCTTCTTACCTTTCAACCTTCCCTAAATCATTGTACGCACTCTAAGGACTCACGTTCTTTACTACTCCTAACCCCAAACTACAAAAGAAAAGTCCAAGTTCTAGAAAGGCTGGAGATGGGCCTGGGGTCATCAACACAGCCTAGCCCTGAGGCCCCTGACTCACCTCCCAGTGCTCTTTGAACTGCATCCTTTCCATGAAGAGATCTGGTCTCCTCACTCCTGCCTGTTCTCCTAGCTGTGACCTGACTCTCCCTGAGTCCACACACCACCCAGAGGCCAGAGCAGCGACTGTGCTGTTTTTAAAGAGTAAACCTATTCTGGTCCCATGACCTCACTTCATCCTTTGGTTCTGACCTTCTGCAGGGCATCCTGATCACTGTGTCCCGCTTCACACACTGATGAGCAGACTGAGATCTCCAAAGCTTGACTGCTTAGGTCAGATGCTCTGGAAAGGAAAGGCTTGCATTTTTCCTACCTCACTTTTTAGTATCAAAGAGGCTTCAACAATATTAGGGGGTTTGTAGGACCTGAGGCCTCCACCATGTAGCCTGCATGTGAAATCTCTGGCTTAGCACAGTAACAGGTCAACAACTTTCACTGTGGTCTGTTCTGTGTGCTGTGTGCTGTGGCCTGTCCAGTGCACTGGGATGGTGGTGCTAGTTTGGCAATGTCCCTGCCCTTGGAGAGCTTCCAACCTGGTTAGGGGCAGAACTCAGGGATCCCAATGCAGCCCAGGGTTGTTCAACCTGTTGTCCATGTTCTAGAACAGTGTTGTGGGCAAGAATCCTTGGGGGAAACTTTAGACTCATGGTAAGAACCACTCATGAGTTCCTTCAACAAGAAAGGGACTTAACTTGACCCATTCCCACCTTTCTGCCACTTTGGTCTCTCAACACCCAGCAGCCTCTGTTTTCTTATGTGTTGTCTCCATCATCTCTATTAAATTTTTTTATTTGAGAATGGTCCTGAACTATGAGGAGTTTTCCAGTTGGCAGTAATAAAAACGGGCTCAACGGAGAACTACAGAGATGGTTCTACCACATTCGAGCTATATTTCTGGCTCTATTTCTCTGAGTCTTCTTTTCTGACCACCTCTATGTATTACTAGTCGATCAGGAAACATCTTGTACAGGGAAATCTACAGTCAGGGACATCTCCTGAGAGCATTGATGTTAGTTTTAGGATGAAGGTGTGATGATTAAGACTATAGCCTTTTCAATCTCTTGCTATACATCTGAGAGCTGAACAATTAGTAAGGATGGCAGAAGAATTGATGCCTTTGAGTTGTGGTCTTGAGGAGAGTACTGAATATCCTATGGGCTGCCAAAAGAACACACAGATTTGTCTTGGAGAAGGGGCGGCCAGAATGCTTATTGGAGGCAAGGATGGCAAATTTTTGTCTCACATATTTTGGGGCATGTTGCTTCTAGGAGAGACTATTCCTTGGAGAAGGACATCAGGCTTAGAAAAGTGGAAGGATGGTGAAGAGAGGAAGACCCTCAACCAGGGGGATTGACACAGGAACTGCAGCAATGGGCTTGAATGTGTCAGAGATTGTAAGGTTAGCAGTGGATAGGACAGGGTTTAGATCTGTTATTCATTGGATTACAACGATTTGTAATCAGTTTGATGGTACCTAACAACAAGTATGTACTGACTTCATTTCTGGCCCCTGTCTCCGTGCTGCAAACAGTTCCCTTCTGAGAGTTCTCTCTGAAGAGATGGCAACTCCTTTCCCTCCAGAAAACCTAGCAAGAATTTATCCCCTTTCATTTGTCTGACTTTCTACCTTTCCAAACATGATCTCCTTTTCCAAGGAATAGCATCTCCTGACAACATGCCTAAAATAAGTGAGAAAAAGTTTCATCGTCCTTCATCAAAAGATAAAGAGGGTCAGCAAAAGAAAAGGAAGACCAGAACGAAGGCTGCACAGTGGAGTGGACTTGGGGGGAGGGATTGTATAACAATGAAAGAATTTTTCTTTTTCTTTTCAAAGAGAAGAACAAACTGAAGGGAAGGGGTGGACAAGGAGAAAAGTACAACAGTGAATGAATGGAAATCCAAAGTCTCTATAAATTTTCATTAAAATGAATAATAAGAAAGAGAAATAGTTAAAGAAAGAAAAGGGACACCCTTGATAAGATGGGTTGACACAGTGGCTACAGCAATGAGCATCAGTGCGTCAGAGATGACGAGGATGGCACAGGATAGGACAGGGCTCAGACCTGTTGTTCACGGGGGTGCTGTCAGTCATGGTCAACTCGATGGCATCTAACAACAACAACAACGAGAACATTGGTCTGAACTGGCTCATGTGCCCTCCTGAACCAACAGTTTTATCCAGCAGGAGAGTATGCTGAGAGGTTTACAACATTCTGGATCCATCTCTTCAGCTGAGGGTGGATTATTTCCACCCAGACCAGGAGATTGATAGTGGAGTGCAAGTAGGTCCCCAATAGACTATCTGAAAGTCTATTGAGAGGAGGTGACCTGGTGGCTGAGGAGGTAACAAACAACTATGAAAAAGACACTCTCACCTGAGATCGTTAGTAACATCCAGTCAAAGAGAACCGTTTCCTGTCATTCCCACTCCAATTCCCATGTTCTGCCTGTTGCCCAAGTTGTGCTGAGTGGGGAATGCTCCCATAGCCCAGGCTGTTCATGAGTCGTGTGTGTGTTCCCTCTACTTCAGATTCTCTCTCTTTTTGCTTACCTTGGAGACACCAGCTCAGACACCACTTTCTGCAACTATGTCGTGGGTTCTCATGACAACTCATTCCCATCGGTGCTATCCATGCCACTGAGGTCACATTACTCTATTACCCTCCTCAGCTCCCCTCCTCTGCACACACAGAGTGCGCCTGTTCCTTACAGGCATAGACCTCGACAAATCTTAATTAATCTCCCCTGTCTCAGGCTCTGACGACTGCCTAGTCTAGAGCAAGAACTTAATAAATATTTGTGGAATTAATGAAAATAAGTCTGTGTTCCCGACATGGCTTCTGTGAAGTTGCTTGCATTTTAACAAATGACAATGCCTCAAGCCAAAGGAATGGAGCTCTGCTGGTAGAATTTCAGGCTCCAGAAATTTCTAAGGCCAGAAGCTTTCTCTATTGTTTAGGGCGTGAGGGAGGAAGTGGCTGTCACAGCAGGTGGAATTTTTCATTCCTGGCTCTTCTGTGCAAATACAATCAGGCTGTCTCCTGAAAACACAAGAGCACTATGAAAATAAATGTGTTTCCCTGTGGCTTTCTGGTGGGAAGAAATTTACCTTGTCCTTTTGGATTTTCCTGGTCTGGTCCTGGGTGACAGAACATTCCTTCCTGACATCCCTGGGAGTTGAGGGGGTGATGCCTTGGTTGACTCTCCCTCCACTTCAGCTCTCTGACCTCATGACCCTCAAACCTTACCTTCCAGGCCAGCTTGCTTGCCTGGTGGAGCTCTTAGGATTATCAAGGGTGGCAAAGGGGCTGAAGAAACTTTTTTTCCCCACAGTCTAAACATTTTTATATTAAGCCCAGTGACCCAACTGCTTTTAGGCTCCTTTCTGGTCCTCGGGGACAAGCTCCTTCACTCCCCAGCTCCACTCAATCACAGATTTTGTTTTCTCAAGCTCTCTCTTCCCCCTCTTCCTAAAGAGCCATTGTTAGGGGAGACAAGGCTGACTGGGTCCCCCCTGCTGAGGATCCCTTCCAGGCTCCATGGGCCACAAGTCCATAGGCCATAGTTCACCCTCCTTAGCCCTGCATGACATGCCTGGGGCAGAACATTAGGTACTTACACACCAGACCAGGACCAGCCCCTGCTTTTGTCCCTGTCCTTGCCTCTTGGATGCCCTTCTTTCCCTGTCAACACAACAAACCCTGATTTCTCAACATTCAGCCAGGTATCCTTTTCTTCGTGAAGTCTTCTCTGATTCTCACAGAAAAGTCAATACTCCCTAACTTTGGGTTTCCACCAGGGAACTTAGTTCTCTCTCCACATACAGCCCCTCTCTAGTCATCTCCTGATCTGTCGTAGCAGAACGAGTATCAGTGGAGGGAAATGAGTAATTATGATAGACATAATTCCATTAGGATAAAAACAGCAACAGTTATGCCTCTGCTATCTGGTGCATATGTAGTATATGCCAGGCACTGTGCTAGGCATCTGGCCCCACTTATCCGTCAGAACTTCAGAACTACCTTGTGATTTTGACACAATTATTACATCTGTTTTACAGATGTGGCCCATTAAATTGGTGGGATTAAGTTTGGTCCAAAATCACTCTGAAAGAGCAAAGGGGCTAGGACTGAACTCAGGAGTGTCTGGCTCCACCCTCCTCTTTTATTATAGTATCTTGCCCTTGACCTTGGGATCAGCAGGGAACAGAACAGGCAGGGTCCTACCCCCTCACAGCTCCTGTTCTAGCATATGAGATTCAGGCGGTACAGGTGTATAAAACAATGTTGGACTGATAAGTGCTATCAAAATAAAGAGAGGTTGGGGGGCAGAGATTAGTGATAGGCTGAGATGGGTGATATTTGAGGGGGCATCCAAGCAGAGACCTGAATAAAGTGACAGGATGAGCCCTGATTGAGGCAAGTGGGGGTAGCGGTTGGGGAAAGCGTGTTCTAAGCAGAGGACACAGCAAATGCACAAGCCCTGAGACTGGAAGGGACTTTGCTTATTTTGGGTCTGGGTAGAGCTGAGGAAGAGAGGAGGCAGAGAACAAGGCCCACTTTGAAGTAGATGGTGTGCCCATAAGCCAGATCATTACATCTCCGTCCTTTGCTGACCATTGAGAGGGCAGGAGTCTTGAGTGCTGAATGCTGTTACCTCCTACACAGCCAGGTTCCTACAGCAAGGCAGCTTTTCACAGGGCCTAGGAAATATCTTGTTTGGTTTTCATAACAACCCCTAAGACCACCAAAAAAGAAGTGTCTTATCAAGGCTTACAAAGCTTGGAAACAGAAGATCCATGTGGGCCATTTGGTCCCAAAGGACAAACCTTTTCTTACAGGGGTGTCCAGGTGTAGCTGTGAGTGACTAGATCCAGTCACGCTGAGGGACAGGTCAGTGCCTCTGAGTTCCCACATCACCATAAGCATGGGCTTGACCCACCATCCACTGGTTTCAGCATTTCAGATCCTTGTGGCTCAACCAGCAAGGGTTTCATTAGTTAAACCACTTCTAATAGCTATTACTCCCTTTGGCTGGACAATGAGGAAGTATTTGAGCCAACAAGGTGAATGGTTAAGGTGGATTTACAGAAGACAAAGGGGGGGAAAAAACCCAACTGGACAGAGGCTGGGTGACCAGGATGCAGAGAAGACCTGAGACTGAGACCACAGGAACCCCAAGTAGAGAAGAGGGAGTCCAGTCAAGCAGCCCTGCCACTCAGTGCTCCATGACCTGGACAGGCTCGTTCTTGACTTCCTTCTGGATGAAATACCTCTTGTCTGTTTACAATCTTCAACTTGTTCCCTTTCTGGAATTTTCATTGACAGTGACTCTGCTGGTCTTGATGCCTGTCTTCTCTTAATAGGCTCTGAGAAGGTGGGTGGCTCTTGTTGGAGTGTCTTTCCACGTTCATGTCTTGGCTAATGCCTGCTCATGCTTCCAGCTGGAATACCACTTCCTCCAGGAAGCCCCTTGACTTCCCCTGGAGGACTGGGTGTCTGCGCTATTCCCACAACTGAAATCCCTGCTCTTGGTCTGAATCTGTCCTGCTCACCACATCAGACAGGGCCTGACACCTAGTGTTGTTGTTGTTAAGTACCATCAAATCACCTACTACTCACAGCAGCCTTCTGAACAACAGACCTTAACCCTGTCCTGTCCTGCGCCATCCTCATCCTCTCTGACACACTTAAGACTATTGCTCCACTCACTGTGCCAACCCATCCTGCTGAGAGTCTTCTCCCTCACTGACCCTCTATCTTTCCAAGCATGATATCTCTCTCTAAGGAATAACCTATCCTAGAAACATGCCACAAATCCATCTATCTGGAACCCACAATCAATACACTTGGTGCCGGCAGTCAGGAGATCAGGAGATGGACTGCACTGGGAAAGTCTCTGCCAGATGTATTGCATTTGGGACCTCTCCAAATTCTGGAGGAGCAATGATGTCAGTTCGAGGACAAGATGTGTCTGATTCAGGCCATGATCTTGTCAGTCATTTGTTATGCATCTGAGAGCTGGACAATGAATAAAGATGACAGAAGAAGATTTGATGCCTTTGAATTGTGTTGTTGGAGAAGGGTACTGAGTATCCCGTGGACTGCCAAAAGAACATACAGATATGTCTTAGAGAAGGTGCAGCCAGAGTGCCCATTGGAGGCAAAGATGATAACGCTTCATCTCACACACTTTGGGCATGTTGCTAGGAGATGTTATACCTTAGAGAGGGGCATACATCATGCTTGGAAAGGTGGAGAGGTGGTAACGGAGAGGAAAACCCTCAACCACATGAACTGACACAGTGACTGCTGCAATTGGTTGAGAGTGTCAGAGATTGTGTGGATGGCACAGGATAGGACAAAGTTCACATCTGTTGATCATCGGGTGCCTATGAGTCGTGCTTTACTGGAAGGCACCAAATAACAACTGCTTCCCAACTGGTCCAGTCTTGCTCCCTCCACCTGGAACGCCTTTTCCTATCCTTCTTCCCCCATGTTTCAGCATCTCTGCCTATTAGAATACTAAGCACTCTTGAAAGTCTTTCAGTGCCTTGCCCCAAGACCCTATCCTGTCCACCCCATCCCTTTTGCACACTTCCTAGCCATTGTTTGTACCTCAGAGGTGACAGGAATGAGCATGAAGGTAAAGCCAGGAAGATGGGGTTTGGACTTTTCACCACGCTGCCTGACTGCAGGAGCTCTGGGGAATCTTTCCTTCTCTGAGTCAGTTTCTTGTTCTATGCGAAGGTGGCTTAGTTTCTTGGTGCTGCTGAAATGAAAATGCCACAGGTGGATGACTCAAAAGAAATGTCTTTTCTCACAGTTTAGGAGATTAGGGTACACATTCATGTCATTGGCTGTGGGGGAAACCTCACTTCTCTCTGATGGCTCTGGGGGAAGAGCCTTGTCTTTCTAGCTTCCTCCGTTTCTTGATGGTCCTCACTTGGTATAGGATCCATCTTACCTCCCCCTCTTCCTCTCTGCTTGTGCTTGCTTCTGTACCTAATCTGCCTTTAAAAAAAAGAAAATCAGAACATATTAGATTTAGAAACCACTCTAATTGATATAATTTAATCAGCATAAGAAAGACAATTTTATTTCCAAATGGGATTACTTTAACAGGTACAGGTGTTAGGATTTCAACAGTTTTTTAGGGGGTGGAGTGGGGACTCAGCTCACCTTGTAACAGATGTGAATGGGGACAACCACTGACCAGATGATTGCCCAGGAAGAAGAAGACACTCAAGAAATGCTAACTTTCTGATCGTCCTTAGAACAATTTCTCATTCTTTTGCTTGGTTTCCCACAGTCTTTCTGGTCCAAAATAAATTCCTAAAGACTAATAAAGGGTTTTGTTTTCATCTAGATTTCATCACCATTTTGTTATATACTTATTATGTACATACTCCTTAGAGGCAAGAATGGTGACATTTTGCCTCATCTACTTTGGGCTTGTTGACAGGAGGACCAGTCCTTGGAAAAAGATATCATGCGGGGAGGAAGGGGAAGAGCCAGAGAGGAAGACCATCCACAAGGTGGACTGACACAGTGACTAGAATAATAGGCTCAAGCGGGGCAGGGATCGTATGGATGGTGCAGAATAAGATAACGGATTTGGAGCAGGGTTGTTAATGAGTTGTTATGAGTCATAGTCAACGTGACGACACATTGTTGTTACGTGTCATTGAGTCTTATGTGACTCAGAGTGACCCTATGTGTACCTGTTCTATTCTGTGCCAACCTTATTGTCTCTGACACACCTACTCCCATTACCCCAGTCAGTGAGTCAATCCTTCTCATCCAGGGTCTTCCTCTCTTGCACTGTCCCTCCATCCTCCCAAGTATGATGTCCCTGCAATACGCCCAAAGTATGTCAGATGAAGCCTCAGAATCCTTGCCTCTAAGGAGCAGCCTGGTCTCACCCTCTCCAGGATGAAACTGTTTGTTCTCTTGTCAGTCCATGGTATATTCAACACTCTCTTCTAGCACCGCAGCTCAAAGGCATCAATTCTCATTCTGTCATCCCTAGTCATTGTCTAGCTTTCTGACTCACAGGAAGTAATTGCGAAGACAATGGCCTGTATTAGGCACACTTTAGTCTCCAGAGTGACATCATCGTTCTTCAGTTCTCTGGGGAGGTCTCTAACAGCAGACTTTCCTAATGCAATTCACAGTTTGATTTCCTGGCTGCTGGTACCAATAGAGTTGATTGTGGAACCAAACAAACTAAAGCTGTTAACAGTCTCAATGTCTTTACTGACTATCATAATACTTCCAATAGGCCCCCAGTAATGAGAAATTTGTTTTCTTGATATTGAGCTTCAACCCATATTTGAAGCTGCAGTCTTTGACCTTCTGCAGCAAGCACTTTTGTTATGTGATGACACATAACAGTAGCAAATTATATATATGAAACCAGGATGTTCCTTGGAGACAAGGATTCTGAGGCTTCATCTGATATACTTTGGGCATATTGCAAGGGGGCACCAGTCCTTAGAGAGGGACATCATGGTTGGAAGGGTGGAGTGACAGAAAAAGAGAGGATGACCCTCAATGAGATGGATTGATTGATTCAGTGACTGGGATAATGAGGGTAGGTTTGTCAGAAGTGGTGAAGTTGGCACAGGAGAGGAGGTTTCAGGGTTATTGTACATAGGGTCTCTAACAATGACAATAACCTCTCTCTCTCGCTCTCGCACTGGGTAGACTCAACCCAGGCCTGTTGAAATTCACCATGGTTATATCTTTATGATGACTATAATATAACAGTCTCACCTAACAGCAAATGGGGCTCCAGGAATCTCAGTCTCAGGAAGATTTTTTTAACGTGGAGAAACAATCTGAAAGCCAAAAACTATCTGAAAAGGAATGCCAATTTGCATTTTTATCTTTCAAGTAAACCTTAAACACATCTAACTTACAGCCTTTGAGGAACTTGCCAAAGGTCCCATTCGGCATGGTGGAGAACAGCAGAGCTCTCACACGCTAGACCCTCAAAACATCCCCAGACAAGAACTTTTCCCAGCGTTTTCCTTTGGCCCCTCTATTCTTTACCAGCCTGCTCTTCGCACCCCACCTTCATTATACAGGTTAACTTAGCCTTCTGCATTCTTTCTGCTATCACTTCTCTTGATTCTGTACCACCAACAATGTGGAACTATTTCATAAAGATAATGTTTTCCTTCGAGAGCAGGAGAAAGGGCGATTCTAAGAGCACAAAGATAAGATTTTCTTGGGGACAGAGTGGAGGGGCAGCCTGTGAATACATGCATGGTAATAAACCTCATCCCTGCCACAGCAGGTTTTCAGTCAGTGCCAAGATAACGGTCCCTCCACCTCCGAGATGCTGTGATGCTATGAATTTTGAAATGTAGCACTTGATATTGGCCAATCCCCAAGGGGACAGGGAGATGGAAGTCTCTTTTATAGAATAGTGAGCAGAAGCCGCTGACAAAGGGAGGCTGGGGGAGTGAGGAGGTCTGGTGGAAGAAGAGCAGAGGCACCATCCATACCCAGGTCTTTCTATCAGCTGCAAAACACTGAGTGAGGCCCATTCTGTGCCAGGACTTGTACTGGTTACTACAAGTGTGGGATGGATCAGGACTTGCCCCATGACTTACTTACCCCTCAGTCTCTGAGGCCTGCACACATTTCTGAAATTCCACAGACCCCTGAAGTGGTTCTTGTTTGAATGACAAAGGTTGGGAGCCATATGCTCATTTTGTGACCCTGGAAAGAGATTTTCTTCCCACTGGGTCTCAGTGTTGTTACCTGAGAAATAGGATGATAACAGTCTTGTTGTGGCAGGGTGCTAGTGGAGAAGGAATTAGAGAGCATGCGCAGAGGATGGAACCTAGCAATAGCAATGTGACTCCAGCCCTCTCTCCAGTCGTGCTCCCTTTAATGGGCTCTGTTATTTTCCAGAACACACCATTGAACACTAACTCATGGGTTGTCCCATAGCGTGGAGCACAGCAGAGGCTGGGGGTGAGGTCTCCACCTGTCCCTCCTCACAATCTTCGGCTCACTGTAATAACGTAATAAAGTGCGCAAGTTACCTGCCTGACTTTGGCTGCTTCCTCACCATCCCTGGGGCTAAGCATTGCTGTCTAAACACACTAGGAGCTCCAGAGTGTTCCTGGTGAGTGAGAGACCCAGGTCAAGAGCTCGACTGGAGGTCAATCTGCCACATGTCTCATCGTCTGAAAGTTATAACACATTGGTAAATAAAATATGTTCTGTCCTGCTGAGTGTAATTTCATAGTAACCTAAAAGTCTGGAATTATTTTAAAATTTCTAACACCTCAAAGCTCTACCCTGCAGTGGGGAGATATAGGGAACCATTGCATCTCAGCTTCCCCTTGACTTCTCATCACTGGTTTCAGCCAGCATCACAAGGGGTCTCACATGGCTATGTGCAGTCTCCAAATGCCTGCCACTCTCTATGACCAGCTTCACCTTGGCCCCCTCTTAGGCCTGCGGATCTCAATCCTCAGTGGAGGATTCCTGAATAGGAAGGACACAGAGAGGAGAGGCCCAGTCTGGCCTGGAAGGTAGACTCCAGGCTATTCAGGCAGAGAATCTAGGGTCCCAGGGTTCATGGTCTATTATAATGGAGTGAAAATTCAGAATGGGTTCATTTATTGGCCATGGCAAGTGATGCAGAAGTTGGGTATCCAGGGAGAGATTTTGTAAAGTGCAGGTCACAGGTCTGAGGACAGGATTCAGCCCCTACTCCACTTGCCAGGTTTTCTCCTAGGTAACATGGCTACAACTGGACCTCTGAAGGACCAGTCTCAATAAGAATTCACCACATCAGAGTGCCAGACTCAATGTCAAGGCTGCAGAGAGGAATCTAGAGACAGAATCAGAGCTAGAGAGGGGATGCCCCTGAACCATATGGCCAGTTCATCTTAGTTGTCTGGGATTTCCCTGATTTTATCCTTTAAAATCTTCCCTCTGAGAAGTCCTGTCAGTCTCAGGCAGCCCAGGCCAGCTTGTCCTCCAGAGTCCAGAGAAGAGACCCAGATTCAACATGATATGGAATTAGAGAGAATCATCCAGAAAAAGGTTCTTTTTATCCTCCTCTGTGGTCCCTTGCACAGGTACAATTGGAAGGGTGTGGGTGGAGGTGTATGCAGGCAGGCCTGAGCTGCTTCCCTGAATATCCCAGCTGGGAACAGAAATCCTGAGCGCATTCTAGAAGCAGATACAGTCACATCTACAGTAAAGTGTGTCAGCCTGTGCTGTGATGGTTCCTAACCTTGCTTGGGCTTTTACACACACACACACACACACACACACACACACACACACACACACACACACAGTGATTGATGGTTCCTAACCTTGCTTGGGCTCACACACACACACACACCCACACACACACACACCCTCCCTTATACCACTCCTTCATTCATATGCCTCACACCCACATCCCACTCAGCTGTGTAGTTAATGCTTTCTTTAAAAGCCCGGTCTTTTAAGGAGTGATGGCCCTTCTATATCATCTTCCTTAGCCAATCTTCCACAGAAATGAGCAAGAAACACTTTCATGTAGGAACGGAAGGTAATGAGACAGAGAGCAAATAGTTAGCAGTGAGCTTCTCACCTCTGTGTGTTCACAAAAAGCAGAAGGGGAAAAAAGCTTTGACACACGGGTGTCCTGTCATTAATCAAAGAGAAGAGAATATTGTTTTCAGTGAAATTCTTAAGGCAAATGGGAAAGTTCACAAGCTCAGAGAATCCATCTCCACAAACTGAGCTCAGGGGAAAGGAATCCTGTCAAAATGAGACAGGAGAGGAACCGCCACACCCCCCGTAGAGGAGTCTGGGAGGGACGCTCAGAGTCAATAATCAGGGACATGATAAAGCCTCTTGGGAGCTCTGGTGGTCTAGTGGTAAGGTGCTATGCTGCAATCTCGAAGGCATGCAGTTCAAATCCACCAACTGCTCTGTGAGAGAAAGATGGGCAATCTCCTTCTGTGCGAAGTAAGTGCGTCTGAAAACCTGCTAGACGGTCAGCTAGGACGAGTTGTTTCTGACTCAACCGTACACAATGCCATGTGCACCCAAGCTTCTTTGTTTGTCTAAAAGGCCCCTCTGACCTCCTCCTTACTCCATGTCTTCCGATCTCGCTATTTTTTATTGAGATTATCTTTCATTCCAGATCCTACAAAGTCACTTGATGTGGTCTGTCCATCTGGATCTCACCATGGCTCTCAATGGAGGTGTTATTTTGAAGATGAGGAAATAGAAACTTGGGTCAGGGAAAGGGTCATTCTAGGGTCACTTACCCAGGATGCAGTGGAATAGGACAGCCCAGAAGTGGACTGTGGAGCCCATGCCCCTGGCCAGTAGACGAGTCTGTGAGGGAGGAGGGAGTCCCAGTCTATCAAGAACTCAGGAACAGTGCACATTTCAGTAGCGCATTATACTGTTTACCAAAATGCGGCATGCCTCTAGTAGTTGGATTTCATCAGTAGCTCCATGGAAGAAAGATGAGCATTCTCCTCCTGTCAAGATTTTTAGCCTTGCAAACCCAGTGGAGGATTGTGTGAATCTAAATTTACTGGACAGCAGTGAGGCTGAGTTTGAGTACACCCCATGGGAGTGCATGCAAGTGTCACCATCCTGAATTACTGTCGCCACCCCAATCTGAAGCAATGAGGTAACTGGCCCAGACAGAGCAGTGCATATGGAGCAGGGGTTCAATTTCCTCTAGGCTCATTCTCTACGTCAAGGGGGCTCTGTTAGAGCAGAGAGGTCCCTGAGACCCACAATTTCCCAGGTTCTCTGCATCAACTTGTCCAGCCTGGGACCCTGTTTAGCCATTAGACACTTGTCCCTCATTCTGGATGCTTGCTGTCTACCCCTCACCTCCAGGCTTGCTCAGTTCTGCAGCTGCTTGCTTATTTCGCCCACCACTGCTGCAGGGGCTCTGGCAGGTCTGAGGTGAATCCATGCTGATGGGCTCATGGAAGATGGGCCAATTTCAGCCACAGTAACCCAACCATAGTTTCTTCAGAGATGGACCCTGGCTATGATGTGGTCCAGAGGTAGTGAACAGAGACTGTTTTTTCCTGTGGGCTCCCTGGAATAAGGCCCAGCTTAGTTCCTGACATGCTGTGTGGCTGCATCTGTCAGCTGCAGCCATGATAACGCTGACAGCACTTACGCACCGCGCTCACAACAGCAGCATTTGCTTGTCTTGTTCATGAGTCTGTGAAGGGCTGGGGCAGCTCTGTCTCAGGTTTCGAACTGGCTGGGCAGGCTTCTGGCTGTGGCTTAAATTTATGTCTGTGCCCATTTCTCTCTTCCTCTTTAGGCTAATGGCTGCCAAAGGCCTGGTCTTCTTGTGGAAAATGATATGGACACAGAGGGTGACTAGAAACATGACTAGTTCTTACAAACACAATAGATGACTAGTTCTTATAAACACAATAGACACAACTAGCAATTGTTATGTTCACCCACAGTCCCTTGGCCAAAACAAGTTAAATAGTTAGAATCCATATATTCTGCCCTATTCACTTGTGAATGTACTGAAAATGACACAAATGGTCACAGAGACTTTGGGCATGTTACTCTCATCACTGGGATCCTCTGTGCATAGTTACAGGGCTGGTCTATTCCAACAGCTTCACACTCCAGTTTTCTATGATTCTCTGATCCCTCAACACTGAAATTCCTTTCCATTTTCTCAGTTCAAGACTACCCAGGACCCCAAGAAGTCATAGAGTCCAGCAGCATGGAGGGTCGGGGTGGGGAGCTAAGAACCTCTGCTGCTCCTTGAAGCTGTCAGGTCCTCCCATAACTGGAACATCCCCTACATACACTCTTAGTCCTGAGCTTTCTGCTCTGAACCATTTGTGATCCTCAGTCCTACCCGTTGCTGCCCCCTCACCTCTGAGATGTCACATAGCTAGGTGTCACTCCCTGAGCCAACACCTGGTACAGGTTGCCCAACTCCAAACTCTTTTATCCATAATTGTGACTCTACTCTTCTGCTCATCCTATAAAAATTCCACTCTCTATCAGATTTGCATCCCAGGATAATTCCTATCTCAGTTTCCAATACAAGTTCCCAGGAGAAGCCGGTTGTCCTCATTTTAGAACCCATAACAGACAAAATTAAGCCCAGTGCCAGAGTCTTGGCAGATCCAGAGACCTGCTTTCCTTCCCCACCTGCTGGGCCCGGCACCCTTTGCTGCTTCGGTTGCATTGGAATCTCTGTATTCCCCCAGGCAGCTCCAGGCTCCCTTTGCTGGGCCTCCTGGATCTCTCACTAATGCAGCCTTTGTGTTGCTGAAAATTGCTTCCAATTGCAGCAAAGCTTTGCATAAAACTCAAATTCAGCCCCGAAGGAGTGCTTTCTACCGTCTTTCTCTCTCTCTTGGCCAGTTACCAGGTATCCATTCTTTGAATCACAAAGGGAAATGGAATACCACCCTGAAATTGAATGGAAAGTCTCTACCTATGCCATAATGAAATTTTCCATAAAGTCCGTGACTGGCTGCAGGGCCCCATCATCACATGTCCCAATAGCTACTTGTTCACTTGGGAGACAGTCACCTGATCATCTTGGACTTTGCTCACTCATTGCCTTTGAGCCTAAACTGACTCATAGATGACCCTCTAGTTTTCAGGTCAGCTGTAAATAGTACTGGAGGAGATTGTTCACCTTTCTCCCAAGGAGACACTGGTGGATTCCATCTGCTAGAGAGAGATGTCTTTGGATTAGCAGTGAAACTCCCTGTATACAAGGTCACCAGTTGTTGTTGTTAGGTACCATCGAGTCGAGTGAAACCCATAGTGACACTTTGAATAACAGATCTGAGCCCTGTCCCATCCTGTGGCATCCTCACACCTCCTGACACACTGGAGCCCATTTCAGCAGTCACCGTGTCAATTCAAGTTGAATGAGGGTCTTTCTCCCCTTCGCTTGCTCTCTGCCTTTCTGAGCATTATGCCCCTCTCCCAGGAATAGTCCATTCTAGCAACACGCCCAAGGTGTGTGAGGTGAAGCCACATCATCTTTGACTTCAAAGAGCTCTCTGACTGCATTTTCTCCAGGAAATATTTGTTTGTTCTTTTGGTCATCCATGGGATGTTCAGCTCCCTTCTGAGTAGAAAAATACTCTTCTCAGAAAAGTACTGAATATCCAAAGAGTTTTGAGAAGAGGTCAAATTATTATTGAAAATAATTAATGATCATGGAAAATGTCCTGTATGGTTTGAGCAGCTAACATGCTTGGAAGTTAAAGGGATAAAGTTGGAAGTTCAAGTCCACCCAGAGGTACATTATAAGAAAGCCTGGAGATTCACTGCCAGAAAATCAACCATTGATAGCCCCATAAAGGACAATATCACTCTGAAACTCATGAGGTCATGGGATCAGAATTGGCTTGATGACAACTGCTGATGTTTTCAATTGTCCTCGAGTCCTGACTGTGTGCAGGTACTGTTGTTGTTGTGTGCCATCTAGTTGGAACTGACCCATAGCTGACTCTCCAGCAGGTTTTCAGAGACAGTTAATCATATGGGAGAAGATTTTTCATCTTTCTCCCGTGGAGCGGCTGGTCAAACTGCCGGCCTTTGGGATTGCAGTGCAGTTTCTTACCTCTAGGCCACCAGAGCAGGGTACCAGGTAGGGTATGGACAGCAAGGAGAACAGATAGGTCTGTATTGGAGAGGGTGAAACCAAGTATCTCATTGGAGGCAAGATTTTGAAGGTCTTTCTCACACACTTTGGGCACATCGTCAGCAGGGACCAGTCCTTAGAGAAGGACATCACGCTTGGAAGGGTAGAGGGACAGGGCAGGACAGGAAGACTCTGAATGAGATGGACTGGCATGATAACTGGGGCAATGGGGTAGGTCTGTTAAAGTCGGTGAGACTGGCTAAGGATAGGGCAGGCTTCGAAGCTGACATAGGGTCACTATGAGTCCCAGATGACTCAACGACACCACCACCACCAACAACAACAACAACTCTGTAATCATTCCCAGAACTCTATGAAATGAGTATTAATACCTTCATTATACATATAAAGTCATGGATCCACAATCAATATCCAAGGTAACAGCAGTCAAGAAATCAAAAGATGGGGGGGGGAAGGTTGGGAGGGGAGAAAAGTGCAACAATGAATGAATGGAAATCCAAAGTCTCTAAATTTTTACTGAAATTAATAATACATTTAAATAAAAGAAAAAAAAAAGATGTGTTGCAAGGAGAAAAATATGCTATTAAGGGCCCCTATAAAGTGTTAAAGAGCAATGATGTCAGTTTAAAGACTAAGATGCTCCTGATCCAAGTCATGATCTTTTCAATTACTTGTTATTTAGCAGAAAGTTGGACAATGACTAAAGATGACAGAAGAGAGAGAAATCGATGCCTTTATATTGTGATGTTAGAGAAGAGTACTGGCTGTCCCATAGACTGCCCAAAGAACAACTCTGTCCCGGAAGAAGTAAAACCAGGTTGCTCCTTAGAGGCAAGGGTGGTGAATCTTGATCTCACACACTTTGGACACATTGTCAGAAGCAACAAATCCTTAGAAAAAGACGTTATAATAGCAAACAAAAAGAAAGGAAGATCTTCAACAAGATGGATTGTCCCAGTGGCTATAATAATGACCTTGAGTATATCAGAGATTGTGAGGATGGCACAGGATAGGTCAAGCTCAGATCTGTTCTTCAAAGGGCCCCTGTAAGTCACAGTTCACTCGATGATACCTAACAACAATAACAACATCACCAATAGCAGACAAAGTCTCTGGGTCTTACAGAAGAAGAAACTTGCCTGAATTTACACAGCTAGGAAGCACTAGAGCATGCCACATACTTATGTACAGTGATGAACGAGACTGTGTGTGTCGAGATGCCTTTTTGTCCATGGCCCAGTAAAACGTCTCTTGCATTAATGCTGTAAACCAAAAGCTGTCTGAATGCTTGAATGGAAAAGCAATTGTTTTCCAAACATTCACTCAAATGCCATGCACATAGAGATATACACATATACACACATACATACAATGCTTCTTCATTGATGACACAGCCTAGTGCACTGATATAAAGCCATCACATACTTGGGGGTCCTTAGGTGCCTGTGTGTACTAGTGGTACCCATGAATACAGCTGATGCTGCTCCCCAGGTAGTCTAGGCCTACCTTTGATGAGGAACTCACTTCCAGGTCCACCCAGTAACACCCTCCACTTGTGTCCCATCCTAAGCCTGGGACCTGTTTAGTGACATAATCTTTAATGACCTTGTGTTCCAAGTGCCTTATTCTGTACTACTGACTCTGTGCATCAGAAGGACCACAGACCCTTGCTCTTTCCTCCTTTAACTCTGCTTTTCTCCTTTACAAATCCCCTCACCCTACCACCCATTGAGAAAGCCAGCATTTCTGAAGCAGAGGAAGCTAATAAACTTTGGTTTTTGTAGCTTAATCAGCTCCCACGTGGGGAGGACAGTCATAATAGAGGGAGGCTGAGCTTTGAGATTGAATTATCCACCCCAAACTTCATCACCCTCAGTTATTGTCTTAAATTTATTCACACTGGTGAATTAAATTAGCACTGTCTTTCCAATCTTGTTTCCGCCCTAGGAGAAATTAAATAACAGTAGCCCTGAACTGACTATGGTTGACATGCTTGATATATATTTTTTACTTATGTTTGACACGTTAGTATCTTGTGTATTCAAGACTCTTACCACTGGACCAATAGTCAGTTTCATGATGGATGGAGAGGGGATTGAAACCGTCAACAGCTTCATCTTGCTTGGATCCACAATTAACACCCTTGGCAACAGCAGCCAGTTTAATAAGGGGATGCATTGCACTGGGGAAATCTGCAGTTAGGAACCTCTCCAAATTACTGAGAAGTAATGATGTCAGTTTAAGGATCAAGGTGTGTCTGATTCAGATCATGGTCTTTTTTATTATTTGCTATGCATCTGAGAGCTGGACAATAAATAAGGATGACAGGAAAAGAGTTGGCCCCTTTGAGCTGTGGTGTTGGAGGAGAGCCCTGAACATCCCATGGGCGGCTAAGAGAAGAAACAGGTATGTCTTAGAGTGCTCTTTGGAAGCAGGAGTGATGAGGCTTTGTCTCACATACTTTGGGCATGTTGGGCATATTCCTTGGAGAAGAACATGATACTGGGAAGGGTGTAGAGTCAGTCAAGGAGAAGACAACCCTCAACCAGGTGGATTGACATGGTGACTGCTGCAATGCGCTCTTGTGGGTAATTGTGAAGATGGTGCAGCATAGAACAAGGTTCAGATCTTTTGTTCATAAGTTCCCTATGAGTCCCACTCAACTTGTCAGTACCTAACAACAACAACAGTCACAAAAGCCTTGTGTCTGGAAGACTCTTCACCCGAGAAAATCCCAGGTGGTCAGATGTCTAGGGGTTACAGTTTGGAGCAATTGATGTTGAACATTTCCCTCTGCTTTTTTCTCAATCCTAGAATAACAAAGGAGATAGCCACTCCCACGACTAGCCTGACCCAGCTGCTGGAGCATTCGTTTAAGGTGAGCACAATATCTTCATTTCATGGAGGTTCAACACAGAGGCTTTGGTACAGTCCTGCAGATGGCAAAGGCTATTTGAACCCGGGTCTGTCTGCCACCCACTTGGGTCTCCAAGAACAGGAACAGCATCTTGGCCACAATAGGCACTTGAAGATGCTTGTGGAGGGGGATATGAGACTGTGTCCTCTTTTCACGCCGGTTGAAGCAGAGCCAAATGGCCAGGCCCACATTTGTTGGGCAAAATTTTCCATGTAGTTCTCCTTCCACAGAACTGGCTCGACAGTCAAGCGTGTGGAAAACCCCCAGATAAAAGGCAGCTGAACTGTCTTCCTGCCCCTATGTTGCTGAGGACACCCAGATGGAAGGTAGAGAGCCTCTGGCAACGGGACTTGGGAGAATGTCTTCCCATTGAGCATGCATTTCAGGCTGTTGTGAGCCCAGAGGGAGATGGTGGAGCAGAGAGGGGTGCAGGCAAGGGAGAGAGAGTGTGTGAGGCAGAGCATCTGATGCTCAGGCTGTCAGCCCCTGCCTCTCTCCCAGCTCCTCCCTCCCCAGCTGTCCCTCTTCCTCTCGCTATCGCTCTCTGTGTACATATCAATCTCCCCCTGTCTTATTTCTGTTTTGTTATCTGTGCCCTTTCTTGTCTATCCCACCACACTCCATTTCCCTCTCGTTTGTCTGAATTGTATCTGCCTCTTTCCAGCTTGGCCTGGCTGTGTGCAGTATGTGGTGGCTATGGTGGACATGCACATTTCCTCCTCTTTGGGGGCTTCTGACACCTTCTTATTTTCATATCTGGTCCTAAAGTCTGTCTTTATCCATTTGTGCAAGCATGTGTATTACTGTGCTCATGTGGATGCGTGTATAGTCGTAATTGTCTAATTTTCCTACCCTCTCCCACACTCTCCTTGTTGGTCTGTGTGTGTCTGCATCTTCTTACCTTTTCATGCATTTTCCTGCCTTTATCTCCATCTAGATGCCATCTTCTTTTTCCTTCATCCCTCCTCCCTGTCTGTCTAAATCCCTTCCCTGCGTCCTTTTTCACTTTCTTGCTTTGCCTCTTTTCTTCTCTCTGTCGCCCCTCACCTCTCCTTGTGCTTGCTCGCTCTCTTTCACTCTCTCTCACTGTCTCTCTGGATGCTTCCTTTTTTTTTTTTTACTTGTGGCTAATATGAACAAGGGACACAGGGAACCTTTGATATGAGAGCCTCAAGGTTCTGGGAAACACAGTCCCATAATGGGGCTGACAGACATCTCACAGCTGGTATTGAGGAAGGGAAACCACAGACATCAGGGGACTGTCGGCTTACCTCATCCAGGTGTGGTGAGCAAACTGCTAGAACCAGAGTTGGAGAATCCAAGTAGAAGCCCTTGTTTTTCTACTTTTTTGTCTGTGTGCCTTTGAGCAAGTCACTTCACCTCTCTGAATAATTAATACCTCATTTTGTAAAGCAAGAAGCCCAGTACACAGCATGAACGTGTAATAGATGGAGGAATTTATATCTAAATAGAGGTATACCTTGGAGATATTATAGCTCGGTTCCAGGTCACTGCGATGAAGTGGTTATCAAAATAGAGTGAATATTAAAAAAAATAGAGTGAATATTGATATAAAGCAAATGTTACAATAAAGTGACTATTGCAATAGAACATATGACATGGAATTTCTGACTTCCCTATGCATAAATATGTTATGTTTACACTATACTGTAGTCTATTAAGTGTGTGATAGCATTATGAAAAAGCCTGAAATACTGTAAGGATTACCAAAATGAAACAGAACGAGGATGTACTGTTGGGAAAATAGCACCAATAGACCTTCTCCACACGGAGCTTTGATCTGTAAACCAAAATACAATTAAGTGCACAGTCTGCGAAGCACAATAAAGTTTCAAGCTAAGCATTCCTGTAGATGGAGACTCTGTAGACTGGCCCACTGGTCCACATATGGATGATGGAGAAAGATCTGTTACAGGCCAAAGAAGGAGCCTTGGCAGCTTCCTGGAGGGGTGTGGATGGAGGACAGGTGGTGAGGGTTGTCAGACAGCACGTTTGGCCTCAGTAGGTGTTCATGGAATATCCAGGCCTATTTGGTTCCTGCTGACCTTGGACTCTGGCTGCCCTTCCCCTCCAATGACCCCTTTACTATTTAGTACCGGTTCCAATAACAACACTAAATGTAACAGAGAGAACCAGCAACAAAGCACCAGCAACAGAAAGCAGCTTTACATTTGAAAAAGCTAGTAAGTTGTGGATATGTTCCTGGGAAGCTGAAAAGTCAGTGTGTGAAGGTGAGCCCTTGAAACTGCTCTGGGATCTGAAGTCTACCTGGGTCCATGAACACCAGCAAAAGGTGCAGTTAAAAGGACTTGTCCTCTCCTTTTTACTCCATCACTCCTGGTTCTGGAGTCTGAAACGCATACTCCAACCTCCAAAGAACGAGTCTCAGGCAAGGAGGGGCAGAGTGAGGATAAGGTTGACATTTGCCTTGTCATAAAGGTCCTGGACTGGACCATTAAGTAACTCCAAGCCTTGGGCTCTTTGTCTATCCATTTAGGGTTCTGGACACAAGTTGAGCTCTGGGTTCAGAGTTTTGTAAGAGATTGAACATTGAACTCCAAATAGGACCAACTATTCCCTACCCATGAAATTATAGTGGGGATTATACAGATGAACGGGTCGCATTAAGTTCATTTGCTCGGTAAGGTGCAGGATCAGTGAAGGAGGGGAAGCCTATCAAGGAAGTGGATCAACACAGTGTCTGTGACGGTGGGCTCAAGTGTGTCAGAGTTGATGAGGATGGCACAAGAGTGGGCAGGGTACAGATTTACTGTTCAGAGGGCAGCTATGGGTCATGGTTGACTCAACCATAACTAACAACAGTTTCCATTTTCTCTCTGTTGACTTTCGTTCTTGAAACCTCTGTTTTGCTGCTCTGTTCCAGTGTATGTATGTGTCTGTCAGTGAATCTGTGTGTCTATCTTTGTGTATATATCTATCTTTCTCTTTTTCTGTATGTCTCTTTCTTTGTGTCAATTTCTATTTCTTTTTGTCTCTCTTTAGCCCCTCTCTTGTGTTCATGTCACATACATACACACACACACACACATACACATGTACACACACAATCTTCATCTGGGGTGCTTTTGTTTTTATTTTGGTTCTCTTTCTCTCTCTGCTGGCTTCCTTCCTGCTGCTCAGAGGCCGGACCGGGGCAGCAGATCCTCAACAGGCTGGGCTCCGGGCACCAGTTCAGGTCTGATTCAGGGACAGCGGAAGTTTAGAGGGAACCTCAGTTTGGGAAGAAGAGAGCAATGCCAAAACCTGACATGAAAGGCTTAACCTGTCAAAACACACATCAAATCACATGCTTTTGGACCTCTTACCTGTCAAAACACACGTTAAATCACACGCTTGTGGGCCTTTTATCTGGCCCCTGTTTGACCTCTCATTTCCCTCCTTTTCCTCTCCCTGTGCGTAGTTTCTCCCTCCCTCACTTATGCCTAGATCAGACCCACAAAGTTATAGGAGGAAGCTAGGTCACAGAAGGGATCTGGTAGTGGAGATCCATCGAGAAAGGGAGACGGTCTGGAGTGGAGAGTCTCTGCTCCATTATGACTAGGCCCATTCATCTGTACATTTATCGCCCCCCCCCCCTTAGCTTTTCTAACACTGCTGTAATGGAGATAACACACAGGACCACTTTAAAAAGCAGGGAGTTATTTTCTCCATTTAGGAGGCTAGAAGTACAAATTCAGGGTATTGACTCCAGGGGAGAGCTTTGTCTACTGGCTCCGGAGGATGGTCTCTGCATCTTCTGAGCTTCCGCTCCTGGGTAATCTTCCTGTGGCTCGGCATCTCCTTTCATCTCTCTTCAGCTTTCTTGATTCATCTTTTTTATATTTTAAAGAAGGTTGACTCAAGATATAACCTACAATAATCTTGCCTCATTAACATAACAGTTATAACCTATTTCCAAATGAGATTCTAACCACAGGCAGAGCATTAAGATCTAAAATATATATCCTGGGTGACACAATTCAACCATGAATATTAACATTTTCACTTCAATATTTATGCCCTTACCATCTGTAATGCTAAACGCTGTGACACTGATGTGTCAAATGTGATAATGGTTACCCGTGGTGGACAGTGCTTGCTGGAGCTCCCAGGTTAAAACGGCTTGGAAGCAGGAGCGACATCCACTTCCAAAATAGCTTGACTCCATGAACTTAGAGGAATGATGAAAGTTATATTAAGTTTTCAGGTCTTTTGTTCATAGGGTCACTATGAATTATCTATGACTCGATGGCACTTAACAACCACCACCATCTGTAAAGCATATTTAACCAATTATATCAACCCAAACTCTGAAACCCATCCGAAATATAAATTCGTATCTCAGACGTCAGATACAGCCATCCAGGGAAAAACTCCTCTTCATTTGTGAACCTGTGGACCCCAGAGGTCTCCAGAGTACAATAGTGGAACAGGCTTAAGGTAGACATTTCCAGTAGAGAAACTGGAGGGAAAGAAGATACGATGGTGAGCATAAAGCAAACCCCAAACCTAGAATATTAGCTTTCAAGATTTGGAAAGAATCCTTTTTTATCTGAGACCATATGAGACCTGCCTTCCTGACATTGTTTCTGCATCATTCTCTGAATTGTGAATGGAGGCCGTTTGACCCTTGGTTTCATCACTGCCTTCTGGGCCCCCTGGGATGACACCTCTTCTTCTTTGGCTTTGGGTGACTTTATTTTACAAGCACATCTGAGTGGCAGCTCCCTCCACTTCCTCAATCATGGCAGGAAATATTCTTCTTGAACGTGGGCAGTGCAGCCAGCTTCCTCTGCTTTTGATGGCAGTCCCATCCCATTATTGTTGTTATGTGCCATCAAGTAACCTGTGACTCATAGCACCCTATGTGCAATAGCTCTGAACCCTGTCTATCCTGACCCAATTGCACTGTCTCTGACATGCCTGCCCCTAATACCCCTAGTCACTGTGTCAATCCATTTCATCCAGGGTCTTCCTCTCCTGCACCATCCCTCTACCCTTCCAAGCATGATGTTCTTCTCCAAGGACTAGTCTCTCCTGGTAATATGCTTAAAGTAAGTGAGAAGGAACTTCAAAATCCTTGCCTTGAGAGAACAACTTAGCTTCACTCTTTCTAGGATGAACCTGTTTGTTCTCTTAACAGTCCATGGTTTATTCAATACTCTTCTCCAGCACCAAAACTCAAAGGTATCAATTCTTCTTCTGTCGTCCTTATTCATTGTCCAGCTCTGATGTGTAACAAGTAATTGCGAAGATCGTGGGCTGAATCTCTAGGCTGGTATCTTTGCTCTTCAGCACTCTTTAGCTCAAAGGCAGCTCCACATTCTGGAAAAAGTCATTGAAAAGCCAACTCTTTGGAATTCAGGAAGCTGTGACCCCACTCTTTGAGAACCTGTAGGCCATGGCCCCACTCTTTGAAACCAAAGTAGCTCTGCTTCTCAAGTTCCTACCAATAGTTCTGCTGCTCTGTGATCTGCTCCAGGGCTAGTCCTTGTGGTTTTTGGAGGACAACAAATCTACATCCTCTGATCTGATTCTTGCCTGTCAAATCCCACAAGGCAGATAGCAGTCTTTAATTCTTTCTCTGTCCACTTCAATCTGAACTTATGAGATGTCTGCTCTGATTCATCAACCACAGCCTTAATCCCTTTAACAAAAGATTGTGTAGCAATATCCTTGGTGAAAATCCAACAGAATCTTAAACTCTTTAAATTTTGTTTTTGCTTTGCACAGCTCATTTTTAAGTCCATCTCTTTCCTCTTATATTTTACTTAAGCATCAAGCATAAATCACACAGCGCCAGTTAAGATTTTTCTTAGAAATCTCATCTGCTAAGCATCCAAGTTCATCACTTACAAGAACTGCCTTTCACAAAAAACTCTGAACGTAATACAGACAAGTACTTTGCCACTATATAAAAACCATCACCCTTCCCCCATTGTGCAGTCAGATAGTCATCGTTTTCTTTTAAAGTTCTACTAGAATTACACTTATTGCCCATATTTCTAGCAACATTCTGTTGCTAGTGCCAGTGCCATATATATTCTCTAAGATAATAAAAGCATTCTTTATGGTTTTCTTCACTTTCTTCTGAACCCTCACTAGAATTGTCTTTGATGTTCATGATCTTATCAACAGTTTCTTCAAGACAAGGTAGGCTTTTAATACAACAAAAAGAATGCTATTGAGTTTATCCCAACTCACAGTGATTTTATATGACAGAGCAGGACCACATCATGGAGTTTCTGAGGTTATGAATCTTTGTTGTTGTTATGTGCTGTCAAGTCATGAGTGACTCATATGACCTTATGCACACTAGCTCTGAGCCCTGCCTTATCCTGAGCCAATCTCACTGTCTACGACACACTTGCTCCCATTACCCTAGTCAGTTTGTCAATCCATCTTTTCCAGGGTCTTCTCCTGCACTGTCCCCTACCCTTCCAAGCATGATATCATTATCCAAAGACTGGTTCTTTCAGGCAACATGTACACAGTATGTGAGATGAAACTTTAAAATCCATGACTCCAAAGAGAAACTTGGCTTCACCATCTCCAGGACCAACCTGTTTGTTCTCTTGGCACTCCAGGTTATGTTCAATACTCTTCTCCAGTACCCAAACCCAAAGGCATCTATTCCTCTATTATCCAGCTCTCTGCTGCATAGCAAGTAATTGCGAAGATCATGGCCTGGATCAGGTGCACTTTAGTCTCTAGACTAATATCATTGCTCCTCAGTACTCTGGAGAGGTCCCTGACAGCAGATTTTCCCCAGGGTAATCCATCTTTTGATTTCCTGACTGCTGGTACCAAGAGTGTTAATTGTGGATCCAAGCAAGTTGTAATTGTTAACAACCTATTCTCCATCCATCCTGGTGTTTACAATTGTCCCACTGGTGAGAATCTTTGTTTTCCTGATGCTGAACTTCAATCCATATTGCAGACTACAGTCCTTGACCTTCTGCAGAAAATGCTTCAGGTCTGTCTCAGTTTCAGCAAGCAGGGTTGTGTCATCTGCATGATGTAGGTTGTTAGTGAGTCTTCCTTCAATTCTGATGCCACATTCCTCTTCATAAAGTCCAGCCTCTCAAATGATCTATTCTGCATATGTATGCATGTATGGAGTATGAAATGTATGGAGACATGATTCATCTCTGATGTACTCCTTTCCTGATTTTGAACTGTGCAGTGTTTTCTTCTTCTGTTCTGAGGACTGTTTCTGGTCCAAGTATAGGTTTTGCATGAGCACAATCAACAAAATGAATTGACAGAGTGACTATCATAATGAACACAGAGGAATCCATAAGGATGAACAAGATTGGGCAAGCTCTTTTGTTCATAGGGTTGCTATGAGTCGTAAGTACTTGATGGCACATAACAACAGGGACAACTACTATGATGGGGGCATAGGGCAGGGGAGTGGCTAGGTAACGTCCACAGTGAAGTCTGGTAAACAGAGGAGTGTGTATCTGAATCCAGGTTGGCTAAATCCAGACTCTTTGAGCTTAAACACTTCCTATAATATTCATGTCCATACAAAATTAGTATGGTGTTAGAACAACCTTCTTCCATCGGCTGCATTGAATCACCTAGGTGAAGAGGTGTTTACTGTTTAAAATACAGATTCCCCAGACTCTGGGCACGACCTGGGAACCTACTTTTAAATGACTGCATGTCCCCACATGAATCTTAAGTAACGTGGAGCCTGAGAACCAGTGACTGAGTGTGATGAAATCAATCCCATCTTTATTTATTGCATTTCAACTGCAAAGATGGCACTCTGGGTTCTAGGATTCCTGCTACAAAAAGCCAATGGTTCCTAGATGAGTCTGCTATACCTCCTGTTCTTAATTCTGTCTGTTTAGTGGAGATTCTAGTCCCAACCTGGCCCACCTCAAGAATGTTGATGGTATGAAGGTGACAGTGGTCATGATTATCTCTGATGACAAAGTCACACTGACTTGAGTTGGAAACCTTGCTCTGATGATGCGGTAATATGACTCTACTGAGTTCCCTTTGAACTTCAGTTTTATAATCTTAAAGAAGAGGCAATGAATTCTGCTCAACACTGCTTACCAACTCAGCTCAATGCCATCGATAAGGAGCTGACTCATAGCTGACCCTCCAGTGACTCTTCACAGGCTAGAAATCACATGGAAGGAGATTCTCCTGAGGAGCCACTGATGGATTCAAATCACCAGAGAGGGGCTGCCTTTGGGTTAGAAGCACAATTCCCCAGTGACTGCGCCACCAGATGTGAGTGTTTAAAGAGGCAGCAGATGCTCAAACATCAGATCAATCACATCCATCATGCACCTCTGTCAGTGAGAGGATTTATGTCCCTATTTCCTCACCTAAAAGTGGGCTGAGGGGCTCTATATTATAGGGTTGTTTCTACTTCACCCCTCTGCCAATCCGTAGAATCATTCAACAAACCAATTTTATCTTCTCACAAAAATTAGGAATGCCTCACCCTCTTGTCATTACAAAACTTTGCACGTACAACCCTTGCTGGTTCCATTTCACATATGCCATGGGTGCTTCCTGGACTCTGTGGTCTCCACCTGGGAGGGCAAATCTGAGACATCACCTGGAAGGAGGAGGAGTCTGGGTTTGGAAGCAGACAACCTAAGCTCTGACACGGACTGAGGAGCGGCTTGGAGAAGAGGAGCCTGACCTCTTGTCATAAAGCTACACTTTATCTTAGGCAGTATGTTTATTTAAGAAGCCTTGTAATGATGGTGGTGAAAAGAAGAAGCAGGATTGTGGGATGTTAAGAACCTTAAGTCAGGCCTTGTCTGACTGATTTGCCTTTTGACTCCACCACATCCTAGTTGGGTGTTCTCAGTTCTGCGAATCCATTTTTACGATCCTTCTCATTTGAACAGTCGAATGAATGATTGCTCACTTTGCAGGTTGTAGATGTCTGTCAAGGGCCCAGCAGAAGGCCAGGCTCACAATGCTCACCTGATGGTGGTCACTCACAGCCTGTCCCCTTGTATAGAGAGGCTGAAAAGATGTGGGTAGCATCTGCCTTCGAGGGAAATTACTGATTGGAGTAGCAGCCTCAAGGCAAATCCAGTTTTAACACCCTATTGTGATGCCTGCATATCACACCTGCTTGTCATCCCCTGGAAGGGATGAGAGCATATGACCCAGTGGAGGAAAACACCAGACAGTGGGCAGGTTTTTAATAAAGAATCACTGGCTTTCAAATGATTCTGAAAGTGATACATGTCTGTTTCAGAAAACTCGAGAAAGTATAAAGAAGACAGCAGCAGTTACCCATAATCCCACTCCCCAGGGATGACCACTGTTAATATTACAGCATATTTCCTTTTCATTTTCCTTCTGCGCATATGGCTATAAATCAAATTAAGCTCCTGTCTATCTATTATCCCAGTTGGTGAAAAGAGTTCTGTAGGTTTTCATCAAATTAGGTGGCTTCATTTGGCTTGCCTGATTTAAAAGCAATGAGAACTCCTCAAAAAATCACTGTGTGTGTGGCTGGGGTTTGTGTGTGGGAACACTAGAAAGAGAATAACAGCCACAAAACAGTAAATGGAAGGTGGGGACAGTGGAACGCTCTTGAGAGAACCCACTGCCTGGATCCAGATGCAGTGGGTGGATATAACAGATGGACATTCATGCATGCCCACCCTGGTCCTCCTGTCCCCATCCTATTGAGGAAGGTCCTCTGAGACACAGGCATTGATTTATGATGGGAGTGGCTTTTCACCTGAGCATCTCCACGTGGAAGCACAGCAGGAGGGACAACTGTCCAGTCACTGGTGATTATTATCCTGAGCGACACTGGGGCGACTCTGAGTGTGTCTGTGTGTGTGTCTGTCTTCTGTCTCTGTGTGTGAAGTAGAGAGGGAGAGTGAGTGAGCTAGCATGCATGCACACACAGGTATATATGGTTATTACCTGGTGTTCTGACAAGCAGCTACATGCCTTTTTCTTTCTGTCTTTTTTCTCCATAACGTTTGCTCCACATTATTGAATATGGAATGGGCAGGTTAAGGGATGGAACCTAGTGCCTACCACTGAGCACAGACAACAGTGCATGACACAGGTGCTGTATGTAAGTCTCTGTCCCAGATGCTTTACAAGGTGATATGTTCTCACCACACTGTACAAGCGAGGAAGTTGAAGCCAAGAGGTAAAGTAACTTCCCCAAGTGCATTTGAATCCAGGATGTCTGGCCTCAGCCACTCTGCACACTGCATACCGGGGACTTTCATAAACTCATCCTTTTATTCTTGGCAGGCTTATTCAAAGTAGACAGCAGGTGAAAAGCTTGTAGTTCAAATACTTTCAGCACTTGGTTTCCTTACAAATAGGGAGAGAACAGGGCAAGATTATGATGTAAGAACCACATACAGCTGGTGTTGTTACTACCAACCCATGCTACAGGGGAGAAGGCTGAGGCACAGAGGTGAGACACTTTGCTCAAGAACACTCACTTATCAAGGGGCAGATCTGAGACTCAAATACAGAGCCAGCTGGCTCCAAACCGAAACATGTACCACAGGGACTTCTCAGGCCTGCACATCCCTGCTCTCCGGGTGCTAGACCTGTCCAGTCCTGGGACAGCAGCTACAAGCTGGAACAGAAGAAGGCCAGGGAATGAGTGTCAGAGGAGAAAAGTTCAGGTTTGGACAGAGCGTTCTCGTCTTCCCAGACATTATGGTCTTGATTTTTTTTT
>NW_006399902.1:2687997-2697196 GCF_000299155.1 Elephantulus edwardii | reverse complement strand
CCATTCTACAACAGTGGCATCATGTAATATTTGTCCTTTTGTGACTGGGATATTTCACTCAGCATAATGTTCTCCAGAGTCAACCATTTTGAATAACAATACTGAGTCTGTGTCATTTCAACAAATGTCAAAGAATGTAAAAACACACTAATTGTATTGTAAGACCTTTGCTCTCATGAGATACACCTTCCCCACAACAAATGGAGAAAACTTCGACACAACCAGCTCCCTAACCATCTGGACCAGATTTATAGCACTGGCTCCTCGGGGTAACGGACCTCATAACCCCACTATCCACAGCATTATTCAGATAAACCAAACACATCATCCCACAAGAACCAGGGGCACCTCACCCTCTTGTTACAACAAAGCCTGACTCTCACAGCCAGGCTTATTCATTGCCTGCCCTCAGAGCACAGCCCTTGCATGGTCTTGAGTATTTGAGGTTTCCTCCTCTAAGTCTTGAGTGTGTGTCGTAATAAACTACTGTTTATCTCATCTGTTCAGCATTGGGCGCTGTGTGTTTGGCATCTCATACTATCCAGGGCAGGGAATCCTCCTTTACCAATGTGATGAATAGCAGGAGTTCAGAAGACCAGTGAAGGTCTGAGAACTCCATGCCCTGCTCCTCTGAGGCCTGCAGCCTGCCTGGCACAGCTCCAGCAATCATTGTGGCATCTCCCTGTGAGTTGAAGCTAGATTGCTTTTTAAAATCCTATGTTGTGGTTGGGAATATTAATTGGCATAGCTTTTGGATGGTGATTTGACTTTTTGTATTAACAGTTTTTACACCATGTTCATTACTGACCTAAGAATTCCTTTCCACGTGATGGACTGATCTTGTGGAAACAACTTAAGAAGGGGTCAGTGATGGCCACACACGGGCCGTCTTCTTAGTGCACTTTATAAACATTTAGCATTGAAGATAAAATCTCTACAGAAAGGACTATAAACACTCTGTAGACAGAGTCTTTCTGTCATTCTGCCCTTCATACCCTGCAATGTCACACTGTCACACAGTGTCTAGGGTCTGGCACACAGTAAGTCTTCAATTACAATTGCAGGAGAAGAAAAACAGCTAAAATAGTCATGTACATCTATGCAGGAATACCATTGTGGATTTAATTCTGGATCACTGGAATGAAGCAAATATTGTAAAACAGCAAGTCCGTTCCCCCCCCCCCCATTTTCCAGTGTATATAAACGTTACATTTACACTATAGTATTGTTATTAAGTTTCATTGACTATTCAAAGGTGTTTGACTGTGTGGATCATAACAAACTGTGGCTAACTCTGAGAAGAATGGGAATCCCAGAACACTTGATCATTCTCATGCGAAACCTATACTTGGACCAGGAGGCAGTTGTCAGAACAGAGCAAGGGAACACTGCATGGTTCAAAATTGGGAAGGGCGTACGCCAGGGATGTGTCCTCTCTCCATACCATTTCAACGTGTATGCAGAACAGATTATCTGGAAGGCTGGGCTCTATGAGGAGAAATGTGGGGTCAAGATTGGTGGAAGGTCTATCAACAATCTGTGTTATGCAGATGACAAAACCCTGCTTGCTGAAACTGAAGAGGACCTGAAGCACCTGCTGCAGAGGGTCAAGGACTGCAGCCTTCAATATGGATTGAGGCTCAATGTCAAGAAGACAAAGATTCTCACCACTGGGACAATTAGCAGCATCAGAATGGATGGGGATTGAGATTGTTCACAGCTTTAGTCTGCTTGGCTCCACAGTCAACACTCTTGGCACCAGTAGCCAGGAAATTAAAAGGCGTATTGCCATGGGAAAGTCTGCTATTAGGGACCTCTCCAAAGTACTGAAGAGCAATAGTGTCTCTTTGGAGACTAAGGTGCGTCTGATACAGGCCATGGTCTTTGCAATCACTTGTTATGCATCAGAGAGTTGGACAAGGACCAAGGTGGATAGAAGAAGAATTGATGCCTTTGAGCTGTGGTGTTGGAGAAAAGTATTGAGAGTACTACGGACTGCTGAGAAAACAAACAGATTCATCCTGGAAAGGGTTAAACCGGGTGGCTCCTTGGAGGCAAGGATTCTGAGGCTTTGTCTAACATACTTTGGACATGTAAGGAGAGACCAGTCCTTGGAGAAGGACAGGAGGCAAGGATTCTGAGGCTTTGTCTAACATACTTTGGACATGTTGTAAGGAGAGACCTGTCCTTGAAAAAGGACATCATGCTTGGGAGGGTGGAGTGACAGTGCAGGAGGGGAAGGCCCTCTATGAGGTGGATTGATTCAGTGACTGGGGTAATCAGGATGGGAGTGTCAGAGACAGTGCGATTGGCACAGGACAGAGCAGAGTTTAGGGCTGTTGTACATAGGGTCGCTATGAGTCGCAAGTGACTCGACGACACATAACAGCAACAACAATGATGAAGTTCAATAAGACAGCCTTCAGCAGGACAGGACAATAATAACAACAACAATGATGTAATTTGAGGACTAAGATGCATCTGATTCAGGCTGTGGTCTTTCTGATCAGTTGTTATGCATCTGAGAGATGGACAAGGAATGAGGATGACAGAAGAAGAATTGATGCCTTTGAGTTTTGGTGTTGGAGAAAAGCGCTGGACATGCCATGCATGGACAGCCGAGAGAACAAATATATATGTCTTGGACAGAGTGGCAGTAGATTGCTTTTTGGAGACAGGATGATGAAACTTTGCCTCACATACTTCAGGCATGTTGCTATTCCTTGGAGAGGGACATGATTCTTGGAAGGGTGGAGGGTCAGTGAAGGAGAGGAAGACTCTCAACCAGGTAGACTGCTGCAATGGGCTCTAGTTTGTCAGCAAGAGTGAAGGTGGCACTGGACAGACAAGGTTCATTCATATCCGCCGTTCATAGGGTCGTTATGAGTTGTAACTCGACTCGATGGTACCTAACAATAATAACAATCTTGCCCTCAAATTTCCAAAGAAACCATCTCTGCATTATAGGAACTCACAAGCCTTCACTGACAGACGTGTGAGATGCATGGGTGGGAAATATAAAGAGGCCATCTCTACTGGAGGTGAGAATTCTACCACTGGACTGCTACTACTGTCCCTTCTCATAGTCAATAACTTTGAGCTCAGTCTTCACATGAAGAGACTGAGAGTCAGCAATGGAGAGAGAATAAACTGGCAAAGCCTCCAAGTGGGAGAGCCATGCTCTCTAGTCAAAAGCAGAGCAGCCGTAAGAGGCTCCCAGCAGCCTGTTTAGGTGACATCCCTGAGAATCCATTCCCAGTGCAGCTGAGCATTCAAGACTACTTGTTCCTGGACCTGACACACTCATCGTCTTTTATGGAACAGACTCTGCATATTGAGTGCAGAGATACAGGCATGGCCAGAGGGACCCGCAGCTGCATAAACATGTGTGAGCTCATTTATCACCAACTCCAGGTGACATGAGAAGGAGTTCATGGGCAGGAGAGACTTCTACTCAGCATTCAGAAACTCATTTGATTTAATTTCATGATTATCTGGGTCTTTTTTCTTCCTTGACAACTATGGATTGCTAACTAATCTGAAAATCAATCTTTCTCTTTCCCTCAGTGTAAAGTCAATCCCTTGTGGGGCTCCATTGTTGGTGGTGACAGATGCTTCTCAGGGCGGGACAGCTGAACCATCTGGACCCCACATGGCCCTTGCTCTATCCAACAGGCCTACCTTCCTCGCCAGCCTGCAGAGTTGTTCAGGCAAACCAGTCCCATCCCTCTAGGGGACCCAGTGGAGAACATCCTTTTGTTACTATAGAGTCAGCACCTGTGTTAGTTCCTTCTGTTCTCAGACGGCATGTGGCCCTCCTATCGTACCCACCTGGATTTCCAAGTGGGAACTCAAACAAGGCCTGGACATTTTCTTTCAGGACAGAGAGCAAATCCTACAGAGGCCCTCTAATGTCAGCCCATGTATGTCAGCCATAGTCACATGTGATATAATCTTGAGGTCCAGGGACATTCTCTCCATCCCCAGACACCTGCACCTCCACACTACCTGTTGATAGACAGGCCGAGAAGGGTACTCAAGATACAGTGGACATAGACTTCTGTGAAGGACGTCTTTCATTAAGCACTGGGTTAAGACTCATCACCACAGGCTCATTCACTCTGAGCCCTAATTCTCATTTTGTCATCCTGAGATACCCGGGGCTCCAGGTGGTGCAGGAAAATGAACTCAGACTTATTTGATGCCAGTGCTCCTCTGCAAGGTCATGTGGTAGAAGTAGTGAGGTGGCCCCGGAAACAAAAATTCCATCAGCTGTGACCTTGTGGAACAGTAGAACCACAAAACACCCAAGCCCCAGAGGTCTGTCCCCCAGACTACTTACTTTTAGTGTCAAGTAAGATTTTTTTTTTGTTGTTGTGTACTATAGAGTCAGAACCAACCCATAGCTGACCATCCGGCAGGCTTTTAGAGGTAGTTAATTGCACCAGAGGCGATTGCCCGCCTTCTCCCAGTGAAGCTGGTGGCTTCGAACCACTTGCTTTCAGGATTGCAGCACAACTTCTTGCCACTAGGCCACCAGAGCTCCAAGCAAGAGTACTACCCAGAAGGCTCTATGGGGCAGCTCTCCCTTTGAAATGGGGTTACTACATGTCAACATTGACTGAAGGGCACAACAACAAAGTGCCTTCAGCCCCTCCTCCATGTGTTGTGGGCTGTTCAAAGGCCTCCTTGAGAGTATGTACTTCCTCAGGGCTAGGGCTGACAGAGTCTCCTCTCTCTGATTTCTACCTAGTGCTGCTGAGTCCATTCCAAATCATGACCATCTTCTATCACTTTTCCAAGACAGTAAATCTTCATGGGACGAAGTTGCCTATCTTCTTCTGAGGAAGCAGCTTGTAGATTCAAAACTTCAATCTTTCAGCTAAGTGTCCGACATGAGTACTAAGCCACCAGAGCTCCTTCCTCCGGTTTCTAGGTCCTGCTAAATTCTACCCATCTCCTCCTCACTGGTGCTCTCTCTTCAAGCAAATCTGAGGGCCAAGGTCTGGGAACCTTCACCGTGCTGGCTAAACAAAGGGCTTTTGCCCTTTGGTATCATAACGTGCTGGTGGAAGTTTGTTGTTATTTTATTACTGCTGATGTTTTACTTTCAACATGTTTGTCTAAGTTAAAGAGAACAGTCCCAAGATTGCTCTTGCTCCAGCCTCTTCTGCTAGAATGAGCCCCTCAGGCATTATGAAGTCTCTTCTTTCATCCTGCTGTGCATATTAGCACATGAAAGGCATACTTGACCATGGAAATCATGGAAAATTCGTAGGTCATCTATTACATACCTTCTTACAGTTGTGCTGGAAGAGCCTTCTGGGCTATAAGGTGGCTGTGGGGATTAAGGAATCACTGACTCGTAGAAATGGTTAAGTTCTTGACAAGTAACCAAAATTACTGGCACCTTGAACTCACACAGAGGCAGCTGTGGTCTGCTTGAGAAAGGTTGCAGCTTGAAAACTATTGAGGGCACATTGACTCTGACATACACAGCACCACTCTGAGTGGGAAAGTTCCTGATGACAACTGATTTGGCTTTGGTTTTGGTGAGGACTAAATGAAAGAAAGGGAGATTTGGTGGCCCAATGGAAAGGAGCTGCATTGCAATCCTAAAGGTGTGTAGTTCGAATCCAACAGTTGCGTCTCCTGCTGTGAGATTAACTGCCTCTGAAAACCCACCAGAAAGCCAACTACAGGTCAGGTCCAACTCCACAATACACAACAACAAACGAAAGAAACTATAGCACTCCCTGGCCACTGACGGTAATCCAGTTAATATGAGCTCTCCTCCTCTCTAGAAAAGACTCCATCCTGGGTAGCCCTTTTTGTTTGTTTGTTTGTATGTTTGTTTGAGAGTGAAAGGGCACCGACACTAGGACAATAGGCATAAACTAAGGCTGTCCAGATCAAAAGCCTTAAATGGCCATCCTGCTCTGTCCCTCCACCCTCTGTCAATTTTGTGTGTTGATGTGATTACCACCTGTATTTTAAATGCCCCCTGGTAAGGGAATAGATTTCAGTGGAGTTTTCAGACTAAGGCAGGTTAGGAAGAAAGGCTTGGCAATCTACTTCCAAAAGTTCATTGTGAAAAAAACAATAAACTCGTAAAATATTATGCAACATGGCGGGAGCCTGGGTGGACATTATGCTGAGTGAAATAGCTCAGTCACAAAAGGACAAATACTGCATAATACCACTGCCATAACATAGGACTAACATAAGGAGTTGGGGAGAGAATGGGAAAAGAGTGGATAGATAATGCACACTGCACTGGAACAGATCAATGAAAGAACTGTTCAAAAGAAATCTATGACTAGGCATTATATGTATTACAATCTGGAACAAGAGGTGCATTGCAAAGTAGACTGGAGGAGGGAAGGGAGAAGGAGGGCAGAAAATGTGCAACAGTGAATGAATTAAAGAGAGAGAGAGAGAAAATATCATTTCTATCACAACAGAGTTTTGCCTGATATTGCACTGAATGGTTCACAATAGTCCAAACAATTGACTCCAGCATAGCAATCAAAGATGACCCAGAACCAGACAATGTTTTATTCTATTATACATGGTGGCTATGAATTCAACCTGGAGGAAGAGGCTACTTTGCAGTAGAGGAAGATGCAGCTGACCTAAAGAGGGGAACAAAATGTAGGGGGTGGGGGAGAAACAGACTCAAAGTACTTGTGTTTCCAGTCTCAGGTGTCTCTGAGATAAAAAGCTCCTGCCCTTCTTGGAAGGGCTCTTCAGAAGTAATGGATCCTAAACCGGAGAGAGGAACCCGCAGACTTGGAGGCCACATCACATCTGCAGTTAAACAGCTTCCACATTGGAGTCCTAGGGAGTTGGCAGAGACAACACCATTTCAATCTCCAAGTGGGAGTGCTAATCACGACTCCTCTGCTACTCTGGGAAATAAATGATTACTTGTCAAGGTTCTTTGGAGCTGTTGGTGTCTCAGAAACTCCCCATCTCCCACCAGACAGCCTTGGTGCAGCTAAGGAGCTGTCCTCTAACCCTCCCCACCTCCCTAGATTCTATTTCTGGGGGTAAGTAAGGGAGAAATTGCTTCTTTCCACCTCTTTGTTTGTATCTAACAGTTGGGCAGCACAGTGACATCTCAGTCCTGCCAGGTCTAATAAAGAAACTGTCATAGTTGATGGACAGACTGGCCCTGGGGGTGTATGAATTCCCAGAAATTCTGGAGAGTGCCTGTAATGTGGGCCACCTTGAATTAGAGTGCTTTGGTGGGTGATGTGAACATTTTATCTAGAACATCTCTTCCCCTAGCCCTCAGCCAGGTCTGTCACATTGCTTCCCTTAGCTCCCAATTCTTCAAGCTTCTCCCAAACCCGTGGCGGTTAGAGCCTCTAAGGATTCTCTCACTGTCTCAACACTCTTTCTGACAGCATATGCCTAATGAAATATGTCATTTGATTTCTTGACTGCTGCTTCCATGTATGTTGATTTTGGATCCAAGTAAATGAAATCATTGAAAATTTCAATCTTTTCTTCATGCTATTGCTTGTTCATCCAGTTGTGAAGATATTGTCTTCTTGGGATCGAAATGTAATCCTTACTGAAGGCTGTAATCTCTCATCTTCTTTACTAAGTGCTTCAAGTCTACATTCAGCAAACAAGGTTGTGTCATCTGTATAGCATAGGTTATTGATGACCTTTTCTCCAATACCAATGCCACATTCTTCTTCATATAATTAAAATTTAAAGTTCTTTGCTCAGCATACATATTTAAGAGGGACCTCTAGTCTTGTACACCATTGGGATTTATATTGCTAACTCAAAGGCATTGCCTCTCTTACAGTTAAAATTCACCAGTGACTGAAGGAGATTGATGGGCAATCCCAACCCCCCCTCCATTTCTTTATTTTAAGCCTTGCAGTGTCCTCTTGTCTTATTCCAACAACTGATTCTTTATTCATGTACAGATTCTGCGTGAGCACATTTAAGTGCTCTGGAATTCCTGTTCTTCTCAATGTTATCCATAATTTGCTATGATACACAGAGTCGAATGCCCTTGCAGAGTCAATAAAACACAAGATAGAAGAATCTATGCTCAGCACAAAGGAAGAGAAGAATCAATGATTTTGAATTGTGGTGTTGGAGATCCCATGGACTCCAAAATCTGTATTGGAAGAAGGGCAACCCGGGGGCTCCTTGGGGGCAAGGATGGTGAAACTCTGTCTCACATACTTTGAGCATGTTGTAAGGAGGGATCACTTCTTGGGAAAAGACACCATGCTTGGAAAGGTCAGCAGAAAAGAGAAAGATCTTCAGCAAGATGGATTAATGCAGTGATTGTACCAATGGGAGCAAGTATGACAGAGATTGTAAGGATGGAACAGGATAGGGCAAGTTCTCAATCTATGGTTTATAGGATCACTCACTGTGAATCAGAGTTGACTCAAGGATACCTAACATTAACAACAAACATCTTTAGGTAGTATTCTCTGCTTTTCGTCAAGGTCTTTCTGAAGTCAATTATAATAACCCTCATTCCATGACTGCTTTTTAATTCAGTTTACTTACATGTGGTATTAAATACATGGTTTGATAATTTTTTAATTCTCTTGCATCTTTTTTTTTTTTTCAAAAATGGGAACAAGTATGAATCTCTTCCATTCACTTGGTCAAGTAGCCATCTTCTCGATTTCTTGATGTAGATATGTGAGCATACCCAGGATTACATCTGTTTGGTGAAACACCTAATTTGATAATCTGTCACTCCTTGGAGCCTTGTTTTCACTATGCCAACAAGTGTAGCTTGGACTTCTTCATTATGTGCAATTGATTTTGTTCATATGCTGCTTTCCTTTGTGTACTGTGACTTTGTACATTCCTTTCCTCTTCTTTTGACACTTCCTTTGTCTTTCAGTATTTCAGCCATACTGAAGAATATTTTGCAATTCTTTGGTATTGCAGCTTGGATTTTTTTTTTTCTTTCAGCCTGAAAAATTTTGTATGTTCTTTAATTTTGATTTTCTAACTCTGTCTTTGTACATTTTGTCATAATATTTTGTTTTGTCTTCTGGAGCTGTCCTTTGAAATCTTTTAGCTCTCTTAATTCATTATTTCTTCCTTTCATAATACCTTCTTTATGTTCAAGAGCAATTTTTGGGTTCTTTTCTGACATATATTTTGGGTTTTAATGTTCTTTATTTTCTTTGTAATGAAGTTT
>NW_006399902.1:2682987-2687897 GCF_000299155.1 Elephantulus edwardii | reverse complement strand
CCATGTAAGAAGTCCTTGATTCAATCGACAACTTTCTGGGTTTTGATTGTTAGTGTTCAATACATCAAATATATACTTGTAATTGTTTTTCGTTTCATATGGAATATACTCAACATTATAGTTTGCCTCTTGTAGACTTGTTTCTTTTTTACTTCAGCTTCAGTTTGGACATGTGAATGAGCAATTGAACTTGTTCTGACTTCTGATACTGAATTTTTCTACCATCTCTTTCCACAGATCTAGTCAATTTGATTCTTGTGTATTTCATCAGACAAGGTCGATGTGTATAGTGTTGGCTTGCTTTTAAAAATTATTTTTAACAATTCATTAATTGAACAAAATTCTATCATGTGATCTCCAACTTCATTTTGTCAACACAGTTATATTTTCCACCTACCAGTTCTCCTTCTTTGTTTCCCACTTTTGCATTATAGTCACTGATTATTATTGATGGGGCTCAACTGCATGTTTGATCGATTTCAGACTGCAGGAGTTGGTAGAAATACTCAATTTCTTCGTATATGGCTTTAGTGATTGCTGTGTATAATTGAATAATAGTCGTACTAGCAGATCTTCCTTATGTGTGTATGGATAGGATTCTCTCATGACTTTGTGTTTCAGTACAGATCTTGAAATGTTCTTTTTGAATGCAACACTATTTTTCTTTAATGTGTCATTCCTAACACGGTAAATCATATGACTATCTATTTAAAATGTCTAATATCAATCTAATTTCACTAATGCCTATGATATTGATTTTTATGTGTTCCATTTAAGTTTTTACAATTTTCCATTTTCCTAGATACCTGTTTTATAGATTCCAAGGTACAATAATAGAAAGAATTATGCAGCTGATTTTCTTAATTTTGATTCTTGCCACATCAGCAAATGAAGGTCTTTCAGTAGATATAAGCTTTATTCTGTCAGAGAACTGGACAATGACTGAGGGTGATAGAAGAATCAATGCCTTTAAGTTGTGGTGCTAGAAAAGAGCATTGAATATATGCCATGGGCTTCCAAGAAAACAAATGAGTCTGCCCTAGGGAGGGCGAAACCAAGATAGTCCTTGGAGGCAAGGATTTTGAAGCTCCATCTCACATACTTTGGTCATGTTGCCAGGAGGGACCAGTCTTTGGAGAAGGACATCATGCTTGGAAGGGTGGAGGGTCAGTGCAGAAGAGGAAGACCTCAGATGAGATAGGTTGAGAGAGTAACTGGAGTAATGAGGGTGAGTGTGTCAGAGACAGTGAGATTGGGTCAAGATAGAGCAGGGTTTAGGGTTATTGTGCATATTAGGGTCACTATGAGTCACATGCAACCCAATGGCACATAACAACAACAACAATCTATATCATTGAGGCAGACTCTATTTTGAGGCAACAGCCCTTCCTTAGTCACATTTTGAGCATCTTCTAACCTGACGGACTCATCTTTCAGCACTATATTGGACAAAATTCGACTGCTATTCATAGAGGTTTTGAGAGTCCATTATTTCAGTAGATAGTCAATCTTCTTATTCTAAGTCTGGACTGTCCACTGAAACTTGTCTGCCATGAGTGACCCTGATGCCATTTGAAATATCACTAGCATATTTTCCAGCATCACTGCAGAACATAAACCCTCATGGTACAACAAACGGACCACCAAGTGGTGAGTTCCAAAGGAAGGAGATGGAAAATATGATCAGGGACAACTAATAAACCACTTGTATTCTATTGTGAGGTATGTGACCCAGAGGCTGTCCAGTGTTGAGTAATTCCAGTGTGCTGGAAGTTGTGCTCGGTAGTTTACATAACTGTCCTCAATTTAATGTCATATGAACAAGGTGTAACTTACATCCTGAGTTTAAGGGAATCAGGACTTACCAAGCAGAAATCACTTGCTGAAGTTCACTAAACTGGTCTGGGTCTAGAGAGAAGAACACATGGAACAAGATCACAGCTGACCATAGTGGACAAGCAAGAAATAAACTTTCGTGGTTTGTGCCATTGAGATTGTGATTTTTATTTTCTCCAACAGAACTTATATTATCCTGATGTATAGATCTGTGGAATATATACAGAATCAAATTTCTAGAATGATAGCCCTCTAGGATAAAGCAGGGCTTATTATTACTGATTTCAGACCTCATCACTTCTTCTCTGGGTTCTTGAAGAATTCCCTTGCTTATATCCAGACCCTGGTCTTATTTCTTCTATCCACGTTATGTGGCTAACCTTCAGAGTGACCTTCCTAAGCATGAAATTATCCTGTATAAAACCTAACAAGGACTCACTATTAATTACTTCCATCATGAGTTTCAGGCTCGTACTCTCTATTTATCACGGAAGCAGCCAGAGTGTTCCTTGGAGGCAAAAATGATGAAGCTTTGTCTCAAAGACTTTGGGCATGTTACTAGGTGAAGTTTTTCCTTGGAGAGGGACATCACGCTTGGATAGGTGGAAAGGCAGTGAATGAGAGGAAGACCCTCAACAAGGCTAGTGCAGCAATGGACTTGATTGCGTGGGAGGTTGTGAGGATGGCCCGGGATAGGACAGTGCTCAGATTGGTTGTTTATAGGATCACTATGAGTCGTATTGGACTCGACAACAGCTAACAACAATCCTCAGTTGTTTATAAAAAAGAGCTTTTCTTTTGTTATTTTATTGAAGTAGTAGCTGAGTAAGGTGAGTTCTAAACCCAACCCCTTCTAAATGATATTTATAGGGGAGAACAGACACAGAACAACAAAGGGGAAGAGGCCATGGTGGAGACTGAACTCCAAGAGCGAGCAACCTATCAAGTGGCTCTGCTTCCCTCACCCTTGATTTCTCCATCACACATTCATCATTCAATTATTTTATTTTTAGTTTTTGTGGTGGTTTGTGTGAAGGTTTATAGACTGGTATTCACTTGAGTTGTTATATAAGCTTCAGCCTCAAAAGTGAACTAACACATTCTTCTCTCCATCCTATTGGTAAAACTAAATTATTATTATTATTATTTATTATTATTTTTGTGCATGTAACAAGAACTCAGTCAAGAACAAAAACTCCACCAAGGTCTTAGACGTGCCCACATTTTGCCATGTAACTCAGAATAGTAAACACTTAGAAGCCAGAGCCTTGCTTTGACAGCCCACTCTTTTACTACCACGGTGTGCTCTCAGGTGAGGCACTGTCTTCTCTGTGGCTCAGTTTAACCTTCTGACAACTAAGAACAAAACCTCTTTTCCAGTTGGACTTCTGATGTGATTTCAGAGGTAATTAAGGTGAGACAATTGAACAATCTATGAGCCATTAATAAATTGAAGAACTAGCCTGGATCCTCTTCTGTGCTTCCTTCCATGCCACTGAACCTGTTTCCAGTGGTTTCACAGTTACTTCTTATCTCCTCCTGAAAAGGTGGCTGTGGTCATTCAGGTATGTTAACGTCCCTCAGGTGAGGAGATGTGATGAATTGGTTGTGTCTCTCAGCTTGCTGGCTGTCACATTTAATGCAGGACTCATGCCTGGACACTCCATCACTGTCATGAAATGCCTCACTCGGAGCTAACACCCAGATCTATCCCATTAATTAGGCTCCTGTTGGAGACTCCAGTTTTCACCCCAATCCTACATCTCTCTGCCATTCCTGTCAGTACAGGAAAAGGTGGTGTTCACGTTATCTGTCTCCCAGAGGAAGCAATAAGTCTTGTCAAGGTGAAATTCTTCAAGGTGCTTGCAGTTCTGGTTTTGCCCTCTAGGAGGGAGTCTTGACTTGGTCAACATGTAGTAGATACCTTCATACTCATACGCGTGTGTGTGGCATTACCTGAAGTGGTGTGTTGATTCACAAGTGTGAAGAATTCCTTGAAAAACATGAAATTATTCACCAATCAGATAGTTTAGTACCTTAATCAAGTTGTTGTTGTTGTTGTTGTTATGTGTCTTCGAGTGGCTTGCGACTCATAGAGGTAATTAAGGTAATAAACTTTTAATGATACTCTGTGGAGCTTCTGACTGAGACATACTCATCAACAATTGTTACATTTTCTCACTTTCTTTGCAGTTAAGTAGACACCTTATAATTGGTTTTGACCAATGAATTGTGAGCAGAAATAACGTGGGCCTTCCCCCCTCTCCCACCCGCAAGACAGTTAAAAGTGACATATAGGTGCTTGCATTTCTTTCTGTGTACTGCAGACCACAGGAAATACATGTCACAGATGGTATAGACAGACTGTGCAGCTGCCAGTGCTGTGGTCCCAGTGCACAGCATAGCATGAGGTTTACAGGATGTGTTCAATAAATACAGGTAAGTGAGTGGATGAAGTAATAGTTTCTATATGCATTTACCTGCCTTTTTATTAAGAACCTGGAGAAAACTCTTCATTTAAGGGTGGTGTAGAAAAGTTTTCGGCTTTCTTCTTACTTGCTTCAGGTTCCACAGATTCTTCCCTGGCCCTGTCCACTTGCTTGAATGTCCTGAATTTGTTTTCTTACAAAAAGGCATTTTTTTCCCCTATTGGCAGAAAATCCACATTCTCTACACTCTAAATTCTAAGTTCGTATCAAGACTAGCTCTGAATACGTTCGTCCTTGCAAAACATCTGGCACTAATGACTTGCTTGGGAGCTTCCCAAATCAGATTTCCCTGTGGTTTTACTCTTAGGGCAGCATGCATTCCTTCCCCTCATACCCATGGCCCTGATTTTCTTCCCTCCTCCTTTCTTCTTGTTTCTTTCCTTACTCTGCTCTCTTCCTTTACCGCTCCTTGCTCCCTTCCTTCATACATACATATATACAGTAGAATAACAAAGAAAGATCTTTGCCTAATTTTTCCCCAATGGTGGTGGTGGTGTTATGTGCCGTTGAGTCGTTTGCGACTCATAGCGACCCTATGTACTACAGCCCTAAACTCTGCTCTGTCCTGTGCCAATTGCACTGTCT
>NW_006399902.1:2681079-2681972 GCF_000299155.1 Elephantulus edwardii | reverse complement strand
AGCACTTAACCATAGCTGATCCTCCAGTGGGTTTTCTGGGGCTGTAAACTGATGAGAGGAAATTGCTCATTTATTTCCCTTTTAGTCACTGGGGTATTCAAACCAGCCACCTCTGGGTTGGTAGTTTAACTCTTTACCCTCCTAGGTTACCAGAGCTCCCTGAATATATAGTTTCTTTTTTATTCCCAAGTTGTAGTTATTGTTAAGTTCCATTAAGTCAACTAAGTGGTCCTGTTGTTGTTGTTATGTCCGTTCAGTCACCTGTGACCTATAGCAACCCTATGTACAGCAGCTCTGAATCCTGCCCTGTCCTGAGCCAGTCTCACTAATTCTGACACACCAATTCCCATAGCCCTAGTTACTGTATCAATCCATCTCATCTGGGGTTTTCCTCTCCTGTGCTCCCCCCTACCCTTCTGGGCATGATGTCTTTCTCCAAGAACTGGTGCCTCCGGCCACATGCCCAAAGTATGTGAGATGGAGCTTCAAAATCCTAGCCTCCAAGGAGAACTGGGTTTCACCCTCTCCAAGATAGACCTATTTTTTCTCTTGGTGGTCAATGGTATGTTCAAGACTCTTCTCCAGCACCATAGAAGAATAGATATGGACCTTGCCCAACCTATGCCACCCTCACTATATCTGACATGCTCCAGCCTTTTGTTACAGTGACTAAGCCAATACAGCTTGAAGATCTTCCTCTCTTTCTCTGACCCTCCACCTTTCTCAGCATGTTTTCTTATTCCAAGGACTTGCTCCTTCTGACAATATGCCCAAAATATAAGCGATGGAGTTTCATCATTCTAACCCCTAAGGAGCACTCTGAGTTCACTTCCACCGAGAGGGATTTGTTTGTCCTTTTGACAGTCCATGGGATATTCACCAACACTGCAGTT
>NW_006399902.1:2640379-2680799 GCF_000299155.1 Elephantulus edwardii | reverse complement strand
GATTATATCTCAACATCAAGAAAACAAAAACTCTCACCACTGGGTCAATATATAATATTATGAGAGATGGAAAAAAGATTGAAGTTGTTGATTACTTCATTTTGCTTGGATCCATATTCAAACCCCTTGGTACCAGGAGTTGAAATAAAACAATGTGTTGTATTCAGTAAATCTACTGTCAAGTGCCTTTCTAAAGTTCTAAGGAGAAATGATGTCAGTTTAATGACTAAAGTGTGCCTAATCCCAAGCCTTGGTATTTTCCATTACCTTTTTTTGCCTTTGAAAGTTGGACAAGAAATAAGGATGACAGAAAAAAAATTGATTCCATTGGATTGTCATGTTGGCAAAGACTATTAAAGAGAGTATTGAAAGAATATTTACTATCAACAGAACACACAAATCTGTCTTGAAGGAAGTGAAAGTACTCCATAGAGATAAGCATAATGCAACTTCCTTTCACTTACTTTGGAGATATTTTAAGGAGAAATTACTATTCCATGGATTGCCAAAACAACAAACAGATATGTCTTGGGAAAAGTGTAGCCACTATGATCCTTGGAGGTAAAGATTGCAAAACTTAGTCTCTCATACTTTGGGCATGTTGCTCGGAGAGGTTATCACTTGGAAAGGACACCATGGTTGTAAAGATGGAGGATCAGCAAAAGAAAGGATGCTCAATGAGACGGATTGATACAGTGACTACAGCAACGGGCTCCGGTGTGTCAGAGACTATGAAGATGGCACAGGATAGAACAGGGTTCAGATCTGTTGCTCATAGGGTTGTTATTGAGTTGTACTGGACTCAATAGCACCTAAAAATAATAACTTCTTAGAGAGAGAGAGAGAGAAGAAAGCGCATCCCAGGAGAATGAGAGTATGAAGATGGTACAGGATAAGCCAAGGTTCAACTCTGTTATTCATAGGGTTGCTATGAGTCAAAGTTGACTTGAAGACATGTAACAACACTTAAGAGTCTATACTCTGAATTTAAACTTTTAACATCATAAACTATAAGAAAATAAATTAGTGTTTTGCTAAAGCCATCCACTCTTGATACTTGTATTATAGCAGCACTGATCCTTAGATTCACCATACTATATTTTTTTATTCCATTACTCAAATTCCGGAGCTCTGGTGGCCTAGTGACAAGAAGCTGTGCTTCAATTCCAAAGGCTCTCAGAGACCACCAAATGTTCCACAGGAGAAAGATGGGCAGTCTCCTCCCATGTGATTAACTACCTCTGAAATCCTGCTGGAGGGTCAGCTATGACTTGATGGTACACAACAACAACTACAACAACTCAAGTATTATTTATGAAAGTCTTAAGGAAAAGGAAAGTATACTTTATATATCTATCTCTATCTCATTTATCTATATCATATCTATCTATCTATCTATCTATCTATCTATCTATCTATCTATCTATCTATCATCTATCATCTATCATCTATATCTGCTCTTTCTGTTATTCCTTCCTCTTTCCTGGTGCCTCCAATCTCCTTAGTTCAAAATTTCCTGTCTGAACATTTTTTTTATTCAATCTTTATAAGGATGGATTTGTCAGAAACAATTTTTTAAAGTAGTCTTTATCTGAAAATGTTTTTATTTTCTTTTCAGTCCTCAAGGGTAGTTTCACCATGGCAGTTCTTTTATTTTAACCCTTGAAAAATATATTGCATCATTTCATTCTTTTCTTCTTAGTTTCTAAGGAGAAATGTACTGTCATTCATATAAATTTTCCCACAATAAATTCATTGTTCCTTTTTGGCTGCTTCCTTTGTCTTTAGCTTTTAAAATTGTATTGTCTTAATATGGATTTTTCTCTCTATTCTGTGTAATAATTTGTTCAGCTTTTTGGTTCTATAGATTTGTACCTTTTGCCATATTGGAAAGATGTCAGGTATATTGTTTTCAAATAGTCTTTCAATCCTACTTTTTGTCATTCTTCTTCTACGATTCTGATGTTATAAACATTGAATCTTTTCTTAGCATCTCACAAGTCCCAGAGGCTATTTTTATTTATTGTTTCATTTTCTTTTCTTTCTTTCTGTGGTTCAGCTTAAATGAGCACTATAGTTTTGTCCTCAAGTTCACTGATTCTATTGCATGCCATCTTTTATTGAGCCCATTTGGAAGGCTTTTTTGGGTTATATTTTGTTGTTATATTTTAAGTTCTGTAATTTTGACTTTTAATGTCATGTATTTCTTTGCTGAGAGGTTCTTTTTTTGCCCATTTGTTTCAAGAAAATTTGTAATTGGTTTTTAAAACACTTCATGATGATTGTATTATAATCCTTGTCAGATAATTCTAGTATCTGATACATTCTATTGTTTGGTGTCAACTGATTGTCTTTGCTCATTTAAGTTGCAAGTTTATGGCTGTTGGTAGGATGAATACTTCATGATTCTATGCTATACACTTAATCCATTTCAGTAGACTTTGTATGCTTCTTCAATCACTTGTTTTAATAGACAGCCACTCTGTTTGTATTTAATATTAATGCCCTGGACAGTTTAATATTTACAACCTTTGCATTATAATTTTTATCTGCTCAGTTCCCACTCTTGTAGCTGCCTGAGGTCTTTGGCAGGGTTTCCCCAGGTTAAGGGTTTGGATGTTTCTTGGCGAAGAGGGGTGGGCTCCCTAGAAAGTCTTCTCACTGCCCCACTGTTCCAGGGAAGGTGAGCCTCAGGACAAGGGGATCAGAGAAGCATCCTGGACAGACTCATTAGCCTTATCTAGGTCCCTTACCTACAAGTTTAGTGTCTCTGGATAGGGAAGGCTAATTTGGGGTCCTCAGAGACAATGAATTTTGTCTCATTGGGATATTAGGAATCTCTAAGAAGCCTCATCAAAGTGCCACAATGACACCGCACAGCAGTGGTGATCACTGGATACAGCTGAGAGCCATAATGTTATCCTTCTCTAGAGAGCTATCACTCAATTTTGAATGATTTACCACACTCTAGTCTTCTGCCGCTCAAATGAGATCCTCAGATTAACACTTGTCCTCCTCCCCCACCCTGCCATCTCAAGAGTTAATTCTGAAATACAGACATAATCTTATAACTCCTGCTGAAAGATCACATGAACAGTAAACAACTTGGGTCTCAGAATCTAAATTCTTAGTTTCAAATCGATTCCATCCCTTAAAAGCTGTGTAGCCTTCAGTAATTTAATGAAGGTGTCTCTGCTTTTGGTTTCCACATCTGTTGGTGGAGATGATTGTGAACGTTGTTTCCTAGATTTCTTGTTATACTGACTGAATTAATATGGGTAAGATGCTTAGGACAATGCCTGATGCACAGTCAAAATAAACCCCAAACCAAAAACCCCTCTGCTGGAGAGTCAGTTTCCTCCAGCAAGCTTCTTAGGTAGTGTGAGGTTTCAGTTATTGTCCAACTTTCAAATGAACATGTTGTCAGGAGGGAGCAGTCTTTGGGGGGAAAAACAACAAACAAATAACATCAGGCTAGGAAAGGTTGAAGATCAGAGAAGGAGAGGAAGAATCTCAACAAGATGTATTGATACAATGATGGTAGCAATGGGCTGAAGTGTGTCAGAGATGGTGAGGATGTCCCAGGGTAGGATAGGTATCAGATGAGTTGGACATGAGGCTACTATGAATTGTCCTCGATAGCACAAAACAACAACATGTCTTTTTATAGGAGACTGCCTGTCTTTCTCTTGTGGAACCGCTGGTGGAACTACCTACCATTGGCTGTTCAGTTAGAAGCCAGATATATTATGTACTGTGTCACCAAGTTTGACAACAATGTTAGGAAAAAAGTACTCTGTAGTGCCTACTAGGAAATCCAGGGTGGTACAAATGTTACGTACCCAGTTGTTGTTGTTATTGTAAAGTGCTGTCGAGTCGTAGGAGACTCATAGCGACCCTGTGAACGAAAGTCCTCGACACTCGCGTGCGTGACTTTCATCCTTTCTCCAAGTTCATAGGGTTTCTGAAGGCAAGCTATTTACAGAAATGCATGCCACTCCTGCTTCCAAGCTTGTTTCAACCAGGGAGTGCCACCAAACACTGTCCACCATGGGTAACCATTATCGCATTTGACACATCAGTGTCACAGTGTTCAGTTTCACGGCAACCACGAGTTACCTCTGTATGGCAAGTGGACACACCAGGGCTATACAACCTAGAAGACTGTTTGAATAAAACAAAACAAAACAAAACAAACAAACAAACAAAAATAAACAACAGTGAAAGACAGGCCAAAGGGCCGCAGATCAGAGTCACCCACCTTTGGCTTGGTAGCATCACTTTCGGTCCACTAGGCCAATTGGTCTCTCTCTTTGTTGTTAAGTGCCATTGACAAATGGAATCCATTTAGAGGCATCTCAGAAGAAAAGCCGTAAATGTCATAGTCTTGCAAATCTTAAGGGATATAGTTATACTTGGTACACATGGGATGAATAATGAGTTGGCATCAAGTTAAGGGCTACAAGTGTTTTGTTTTATTTGAGTAGAGAAATTGTGCAACTTTTTGTCCTGGAATTCAGGGTTCATCAATATCAAGCTCAAGACTGTCCAACCTCTTTTTCTGCTGTGTTCTCAATCACATTTGCCCAGGGCCCTGCCCTTTAGACATACCTGGTCTTGATGTCATCTCTGCCTTGACTGGTTTCTCCCTGTCTTTGATGCTGCCACTGAAGAATCAAGCTCCCAAGATGACTCAACTCCTCCTTTTCCCACCTCCCACTATGTGGTACATTCCCCTATTCTGAACTCCTGGACCTCTTATTTCTGTCTTTGTCATGGTGGTGAACTTAATTCACTCATCAATATTTATTGAACATCTTCAATGTGCCAGGCACTGTGCTGGGAACTGAGGGTGAAGATGTATGGGAGTCTTGCCTTCATGGAACTGACATTGTAGGAATAGAGACCGGGGTCATCTGCTTTATCAGTGATGCCTCAATCTAACAGACATTGTGCTGGTAATGTTAGAGTCCCAGTGGGCCTGATAAAAACTTCATTACTTTGAATCTAGACTGTGCATAACTTGGAAGATGGAGAGTGAACACTCCCTTTATCATGGATAAATGCTTGCCAGAGAATGAGGCTCATAATGAGCTCCTTTTACAGACCCCCAGATGAGACAAGAGTCTGTCCATCACCAGAGGTGGTAGTGGACCACATAGGTATCCCTACATTCAAGATGTTGGGGAATATTGCTATAAAACCTAAGTCAGTGTGTAGAAGAGTAGGCAGACATGAATTCTGGGCAGTCTGGCTCCCAGGGGAGAGTGAGAGGTAAGAAATATGAACTTGTCCATCTTCTCCCCCAGCATCACCTAGCTCTGTGGAAGAGAGGAGACCAGGAGTATCATGGGGAGATCCCTTCCCAGAAAGCACTTTGAACTTTAAATAACTGGGTAATAATGTGACCAGAAAGCATTAAAAGAAGATGGAAGGAGTATACAGATTCATTGTGCCATAAGGAATTGGTGGACACAGAAGAATTTCATAAAACAAAATATGAGCAAGAGCCTGTGGTGGTGAAGGAAGAAGTTCAAGCTGCTCTGAAAGAATTGGTAAATAATGAGGCCGCAAGAATTGATGGTTTACCAATTGACATATTTCAGCGAACAGATGCTGCCCTAGATGTGTTCATCAGGTTGTGCCACTAAGTTTGGAGAAAACCCACCTGTCCTACTGGCTGGAAGAGATCTATATTTGTTCCCATTCCAAAGAAAGGTGATCTGATAGAGTGTGGAAATTATCAAACAATATCATTGATATCACATGCAAGCAAGATTCTGCTGAAGATTATCCAAAAATGTCTGGAACAACACATCAACAGAGAACTGCTTGTAGTGCAGGGTGAATTTAGAAGAGGATGCGGCAGTTGGCATATTATAGCTAATGCCAGATGGATCTTGGCTGAAAGCAGAGAGTGCCAGAGGACTGTGTATCTATGTTTCATTAACTATGTATGCAAAGGCTTTTGTGTATGGACAACAAACTGAGGTTGACTCAAGAATGGGAATCTCAGACACTTGATTGTACTTATGTGAAATCTATACCTGGACCAAGAGGCAGTTGTCAGACAGAGCAAAGAAACACTCCATGGTTCACAATTGGGAAGGGTATGCATCAGGGATGTGTCATGTTTCCATATCTTTTAAATCTATATGAGGAACAGACTCTGTGAGGAGAAGTGTGGCATCAAGATTAGAGGTAGACTCATCAATAATGTGCGTTATGCAGATGATACAACCCTGCTTGCTGAAACATAGGAGGGCCTGAAGCGCTTGCTACAGAAGGTCAAGGACTGCAGCCTTCAATATGGATTGAAGCTCAACATCAAGAAAACAAAGATTCTCTCCACTGGGTTTATTGGCAGCATCATGATGGATGACGAAGAGATTGAGATTTTGACAGCTTCAGTTTGCTTGGCTCTACAGTCAATACTCTTGGTACCAGCAGCCAGGAAATTAAAAGACAAATTGCACTGGGAAAGTGTGCTGTCAGAGACCTCACCAAAGTAATGAAGAGCAATGATGTCAGTCTGGAGACTAAGGTGAGCCTGATATGGGCCATGGTCTTTGCAATTACTTGCTACGCACCAAAGAGCTGGAGAATGACTAGGGATGATCGAAAGATAATTGATGCCTTTTAGCTCTGGTGCCGGAGAAGAGTATTGAATACACCACGGACTGCTAGAAAAACAAACAAGTTCATCCTGGAGAGGGTGAAGCCAGGCTGCTCCTTGGTGGCAAGGATTCTAAAGCTCTGTCTGACATACTTTGGACATGTTGCAAGGTGGGATTAGTTCTTGGAGAGGGATGTCATGCTTGGGAGAGTGGAGGGACGGTGCAGGAGAGGAAGACCCTCGATGAGATGGATTGATTCAGTCACTGGGGTAATGGAGATGGACATGTCATAGACAATAAGATTGACAAAGGATAGAGCAGGGTTTAGGGCTGTTGTACATGGGGTTGCTATGAGTCTCAGGCAACTCGATGGCACATAACAACAACAACAATGTGACCATTCACTGAAACTGGTCTGTGTGAGGCACAATGCTCATTGCCTCAAAGAAGGTTATATGAAGATTTAGAAAAATAAACCAATAAAAACCCCTGGGAAATTAAGGAATCAGGAATTGGACTCGGATTTGACCCAATGCCCTTACTCTTAACAGTCCCTTCTCAAGTGGTCACGCGGGGTTCTGGCTCTGCCAGACCTCACCTGCCTCTTGGGATGACTCATTTCACACTGGTTGTCAGAATGAGCTTTTTTTCTCTTTCATCCCAAGAACTCTCTCCTGGAAGATTTTACTTACTGGTCCTTGTTTTGCCCTCTGGGGCTACACAGAGTGAGTTTATCTCTTACTAACCGGAAAAGAAATTAAATAAACTCCATTAAAGTGTGTAATCTCATAGACAGGATGCAAAATTTCTGTGCTTTAGACATTTTCCCCAGTGATTACTAACACCATGGAAATTGCAAGGATTAGAACTTCACTGGAAGTGAGGAGAGATTGTGTTACTAAGAAAGTACAAATGAGCCAGAACTCCCGGCCCCAAAGACAGGCTGGGCTTGGCACTAAATCAGGAGGCAAACTTGTGCTCCCTGACTCTGTGGGGGCACACAGGATATCTAGGGTTTGCTGAGGAAACTGGGAAGGGTAGGAGTGAGTGGTAGTGGTGATGGTGGGTTAATAAGCCTGGTAATTTGGTGCCAGGCTTTCTTGAAAATATTAATTTTCTGTATGAATGTGCTAAAAATGACAGAAGATACTACCGAGGCTAATATCCTTACCCAGACCTGACAGTACTAGACGTTCATCCACTACTACCAGTTGTCCTTCCCTCTACTTTCCTGCCTGCCCTAGGCAGCAGGGATTGTGCCCTAAGGAACATCATGGAAACAAGACTAGAGTTCAAACTTCTTACTCTGCAGCCATAATCCAGATAAAAGTCTTACTTGTGTAAGACTGAAGCACTTTTTGAAAAATAGCAAAGATTTCAGTCTTCATTATGGATTATATCTCAATATCAAGAAAACAAAAATTGAGGGCTCATCTCCATAGGACTGTGTAGCGGCATTGTGGGCTCTGGAGTCCCAACGCAGCTCTTCCTCCAAGGCGTGGCCACCATCTTCATGTGGCCTTCATGTGCAGATCCCGGGCCTCTATGGCGCCCAGGGCGTCCTGCCAGCTCGCAGGACCCTTCGGCCGCAGGGTAAGGGTCGCTGGCAGCAGTTGAGTGGACACAGTTCAGGGCCTGGAGCTGCTGGGGCTGCTGGGCGCCCTGCTGGCCCTTAGGGCACTCCTGCTGCATCCACTGCGCCACTGCCTCCACCTACCTGCTTCTGTAGGCTGCCTACCTGTCAGCCAGCCAGGTGGGCCAGGTGTCCTTCTACTTCCTGTGGGCCTCGCTGCTCCTGGAGACTGGTTTCTAGCAGTGCTGGTGGTGGCCCTGCTGTAGCAGTGCCTCTTTGGAAAGCAGGCCCCTCATGGCGAGCTGGCAGGAGCAGCTCCCTATAAAGCTCTCCCCTTCTGGCTAGTCCACTGGCTGCTCTTCTGGCTCACGTTCGCCCCGGGGGGGGTGGGGTGGGGGGGGTCAAGCTGACCAGCCGCTGCCCTGCATGGTGGGGGCTCACGGCCCTTATCACCACGAGACACAGTGCCTGCCCACACCTGCTACCTGGTTTGCCCACCACCTGCCCGTCTGGCTGCGCAGGCTCAATGTGGCTGCCGCCTTCCTCATCGAGATCACAGTCTCGCCCCTGTTCTTCGCCCCTCTCCATCCGCCGCCTGCACTTGGCATCTTTCTGCTCCCAGGTCCCGCTGCAAGCCCTGATCTCCGTCACAGGTAACTACAACTTCTTCAACCTGCTCACCCTGGTGCTCAGTACCTCCTTGCTGGATGACCAGCGCCTGGGTTCGGAGCAGGGATGCTGCCATCGCAAGAAGCTACCCACCTGGCCCAAGACCCTGCTGCCCTGGCTGGCGGGGCTGCTGGAGCTAGATGTGTGTGTATGGACTGCTGGCCCATGGCACCACACACTACCTCAACCTGGAAGTGGACTGGGAACAGCACAGTGTCCACGCCAGAACAGACTTCACCTTCCACCAGTTCTCCCAGTGGCTGGAGACGGTGGCCCCGCCCACCATGTGGCTGGGCGGGGCCTCCCTCACCTGGGCGCTGCTGGCAGCTCTCTGGAGGCAAACACAGGTACGCGGGTGGCCGAGGAGGCTCTGGTCTGCAGTGCAGCTGTTCGTCCTTGGCATGGCCACGGTGGCCATGTTCAACATCAGCCTGGTGCCCTACTCTTACCTCGAGCCAGACACTCTCGGGTGCCTCTGGACTGGGGCCCACCGCCTTTTTTAGTGCTGTGGAGCACCTGTAGCTAACCAGCTCCTAGGACATTTTCTGCAGATGTCTGGGCTGGGAGGGAGACCCGAGGTGGTACTGGAAGGCAGCTAGATGGACACCACTGGACAAAAATCCAAGGCCTGGTGCCTCCTGACAACATGCCCCAATCTGAGCTGACCACCGACCTTCATGGTCCCCCACCAGCCTCGCCTATATTGGCAGATGTGTTTTGCAACTCTGGAGCCACACCTGCCTAGTTCCTGGTTTGCAGGGTCTAGTTCTGAGACTGCTGCAGGGGGAGAAGCCAGTGATCTGACTGATACAGAGCGACCTCACCAGGTGCCCTTTCCACAAGCAGCTGTCCACTTATTTGTGCGCCCAGAGATACAGGTACTGGTTCTGAAGTCTGGGGAGCAGAGCTGGTGTCATGCCGCCAGTGGGTGGAGCAATTCTTCCCGCCCGTGATGCTGGAGGACCCCACCCTGAAGATGCTGCTCACACAGTTTGAACTTTAGGATAAGAGTGCACCGTGTCCCCACAGACCCAGCCTTCTGCCCTAGGCGCTGCACTGGGTGTGCACCCAGCTGTCTCCCCTAGAGGTCCCCATCTTTCTCTCGGGGCTCCTGGTGGCCGTGGGGGCCAACAGGGTGGTGCAGACCCTACTCATCCCTCAAGCCCCTGCACCAAGTAAGGAGGAGAAACATAAGAAAGCTCCCAAGAAGGATCCAAGAGCCACGGAACAGGCCACCTCAGCCCCTAACAACTGCAGCGAGCCTGGGTTCCCTTGGCAGAAAAAAACAGCTATGCTCTGTTGAGACTGGTGTCTGGGGGCTTGTGGTTCAGGCCCCCACTCAGCAGGACACAGCAGCCCTGAGTGCCTTAGCCAAAGCTGCCAGAGCAGACACAGGAAGCATGCTGGCCTACCTGCTGGCTTGCCCTGGTACCCTTGGCTCCACTGGTCACCCCACACCCCAACCCTACATGTCAAAAGACATGTTACATGTTACTTTGCTTCATAAGCAAGTTAAAGTTGCATAAAGAATTGATGCTTTTGAATTGTTCTGCTGGTAAAAAGTATTGAAAATACTTCCAAAAGAACAAACAAGTCTATCTAGAAACAAGTGCAACAAGGATCTCTAAAAGGCGAGGGTGCTGAAACCTCATCTCACAATCTTAAAGCATGTTGTCAGAGGCACCAGGCCTTGGGAAAAAAGAAATCATGCTGGGAAAGGTACAGAGTCAGCTATAGATAGAAAGGCCCTCGATGAGATGGAGTCACACAGAATGAAAAAATGGGATTGACGATGGCAGATTGTGAAGATGGCCCACTAGAAGGCAAGTCTCAGGGCTATTGGTCACAGGGTCCCTATGAGGACACCTAACAGTAACAAAAATGCACTCCACCAAGAGACCTTCCCATCACAACCATTAATCCTGGTTCCTGTCAGCTTTGGTGATAAAAGTGGCCATCAGATGGTGGTGGTGGTGGTAGTTATGTGCCATATATTGTCATGTGTTGTTGTTACAAGTCACTTGTGACTCATAACGTATGTACAGCAGCTCTGAAGCCTGCCCTGTCCTGAGCCAGTCTCACTGACTCCGACACACCTGCCACCATTGCTCTGGTCACTGTATCAATCCATCTCCTCCAGGGTCTTCCTCTCCTTCAGTGTCCTTACATCCTTATTGAGCATGACGTCCTTCTCCAAGGATCAGTCCCTTCTGTCCACATGTTCAAAGTATGTGAAATGGAGCTTCAAATTCCTAGCCTCCAAGGAGAAAATTGACTTCACTCTCTTTAAAGCATACCTATTTGTTTTCTTGGCTGTCCGTGGTATGTTCAAGACTCTTCTCCAGCACCACAACTTAAAGGCTTCAATTCTACTGTCATCCTTAGTCATTGTCCAGCTCCCTGATGCATAGCAAGAATTTGCAAAGAACACAGACTGGGCCAGGCATGCTTTATTCTCTAAACTGACATTGTTGTTTCTCATTACTCTGGAAAGGTCTCTGACAGCAGGTTAACTTGATGCAATTCACCTTTTGATTTCCTGACTGCTGGTACCAAGACTGTTGCTTGTGGAGCCGAGCAAGCTGTAACTGTTAACAGCCTCAGTCTCTTCTTTCCAATGCTGAGAATCTTTGTCTTCATGATGTTGAGCTTTAATCCATATTGAAGACTACTCTCCTTGTCCTTCTGCAGCAAGCGCTTCAGGTCCACCTCAGTTTCAGCAAACAAGGATGTGTCATCTGTGTAACATAGTTTGTTGATGAGTCTTCCTCCAATTCTGATGCCATGTTCCTCCCCGTAAACCCAGCCTTTCGAATGAACTGCATATAGATTGAAAAGGTATGGAGACAGGACACATCAAAAGATTAGCAAATCAACAAGAAATACCCATATTGACAAAGAAAGACATTCTTCTTCAAGCAAAACCTATCATTGGACTTTTGCTTCAAACCATGTATACATTTTCCTGCATTATCTCATAATAATCCCCTCAACAGATCTATATTACATTTTTCATCTCTATTTTACAGAATAAACAAGGTTCAGAGTGACAAAAATGTCTATTCAAGGTCATCCTGCTTGTCATTAAGAGTTACAATTTGGTGGATCTTTACTTTCTCTAATATTGGACCAGCAAATAGATTTCATTTCACCTGGCAATGCCAGTTAGTTGCTTGCGTCTGCTTGATACCCTGCCTTGGAAAGAGTATGATTCAGGCTGAGTTTAGGATTAAGAAGGATGAAGGCTATAATCAAATAGTGGTGTCTGCCACAGTCTTGTGTGAGTAGAACATTAGTGTCATAGGTCTACTATTCTTGCTGGAGTCTTGCGTTTGCCCAGATTCAAAGTAGGAGTGAGTTTTGGGCTGGACATCAGTATTTTTAGTTTCCCTGTGGTGGAACAGGGACTTGTGAACATTGCTTGCTCTTACCTAAGATGACTGTTCTTAGACTCGAGGATGTCCAGTTCTCTGTTTTGCTTTAGGAGACATCATTTTGTCCTGCTATTAGGCTGACATCTGGGCTAGATTAGGATTGAAAGAGGTAATCAATAGAAAGCATCTGAAGTCCAGCTGAAACTGATTGAACAATTATTTTTTTTCTCAAAACAAAGTGAAGATAACAAAAAATGAAAAATTTGTTGAAGATATCCCCGCACCCCATCATTAGTTAAACCAAAAATTTTCTACAACTCCATCTCTAAATTCTGAAGCATTTCAGCTGGGCACTCTCTGCAGAAGTTATACTAGAGCTAATGAGGACAGTGGAAATCCACACGGGATCCTAGGGCCTTGAAGAGCAGCTAGTTCCCTCACTGCTGAATACTGTATCCTAGATGTAAATAGTTTATTTTAAAACCCTCAGTCTGAAGATTAGAGATCTAGGAACACTCCTAGGGAAACACGGGCGTCGCCTACAAAATCCTCAAGGGTATTTTGGCTGTGGAGTGAGGGAACTAGCGTATATATCCTCCAATTCGCACTCTATCATGCACTGCTCCAAGTCACTGTCTCTGGCACTGTCAGCCTGCCTGGTCACAAGGCCATGGGAAATCCCAAAAGTGGAGAATAGCCAGCGTTTACAGGGAAGGGGACACATCAACATGACTGCCCAGGGAATATGTGTGAGGTATCAGTTGTGTTGTTGTTGTTGTTGTTGTTGTTATGTGTCGTCGAGTCGTTTGCGACTCATAGCGACCCTATGCACAACAGCCCTAAACTCTGCTCTATCCTATGCCAACCACGCTGCCTCTGACACACCCATCCTGATTACCCGAGTCACTGAATCAATCCACCTCATAGAGGGTCTTCCCCTCCTGCGCTGTCCCTCTACCCTACCAAGCATGATGTCCCTCTCCAAGGACCTGTCTCTCCTTACAACATGTCCAAAGTATGTCAGATGAAGCCCCAGAATCCTTGCCTCCAAGGAGAAGCCTGGTTTAACCTTCTCTAGGATGGATCTGTTTGTTTTCTTGGCAATCTGTGGAACATTCAATACTCTTCTCCAGAGGTATCAGTAGCATCTGTTAATAAAATGTGATTGATGGAAGGGGAGGGAGACTTATAACTCTTTTCCAGGTCAGACCAACTTCTGCCTACCACCTTCCCAGGCACACTCACTCCACAGCAGAGGAGAAATGGCTAATCCAGCTCAGCAAGGGTGGAGTTGCTGCTTAGATCATGGCTTCTAAGAGTCGAGGGCACAATACCGGTTGCCAGCAACATTTCTTTTCTGGTCCCAGCCACTATTCTGTGACAGCCAAGTTCCATTACATCTCTTATAGCCTCTACCTCCTCCACGCAACTAGCCAGGGGGAAGTTAGAGCAGAGTCTCCCAAGATAACCCTCCTTCCTGTTGTCTTTTCTCTTTATGGTCAGTCACAAGGGGACAACTTCCACGATTTATCTAGGTGCAAACTAAACCCTGCGGCTACGCTGTATGGTGGCATTCTAAGCACAGAAGGATCACAGTCAGGGACAGAGGAAGCACTACTGAGTTAAGTCAAGAGACACAACAGAGGACAGTAAGGAGAAAATACCGTCTTCAGTGCGGGTGGCAGAACATGGTACCATTGAGAATATGTTGTCACAATGACTGTCCTTATGGGGCAGACTTGAAGGCTTGGTGTTCTCTATGGCTTTGAATACCTTAAAAGAGTGCTACTTATGGCGAGCTCTGGTGGCCCAGTGGCAAGAAGCTGTACTGCAATCCCAGAGGCGTGTGGTTTGAATCTACCAGATGCTCTGCTAGAGAAGGAGGGACGAGCTCCTCCTGTACCAGTCAGATCTGATTTAATGGTACGGGGGGAATCCAACAACAAAAATTTTTTTTAAATGTGTGCTAATTAAAAAATAAAAAGCTATGGTGGCACAAACCTCAGCATATTGAGCAACATTGTTTAGACTTTGCTCTGGTCAACTGCTGCCCCTCTACTCTCTCTGGGGCCTGCCAAGTGCTGATGGCTAGAGGTGCTGTCTGATGGGCATTGTCCCCCAAAATGCCCATCCCCATCCCTATCCTGGTCTTCCTTCTCCACTGCACAGGTCAGGGATCCAGTGTGGAAGTTAATGGAAATCTGGGAGAAGGAGCTGGCTGGCAGGGAAATTGCTGCTCTCCTTTTCTCTCTCTCCTTTCTGTCTCCCCAGTCATCTTGTCCTCATCTATATATCAGGCTGGGCCTCTGGGCTCATAATTTCCAAGTCCTTTTAACTTTACGAGGTCAGAATTGTATTGCTTTTGGATAAAGGCCACTTGCAAATTTATGGGGCAGAGTAACTTGGAAGCGACCTTAGAGCAAGTTACAGGTTCACAGACACGTGGTCTGAGTGAGTGGCTCGCCAGCAGTCACTTTCCCCTGAGTTTTCACAGCAGCAGGGACCACAGCCATGGACAGCCCACAGATGGTGACTGGCCAGGACCTCTCCTCTGGTTTGCTCTGACAGGGTGTGGCCTAGTTACTGCCCAGGAGCCTGGTGCTAGTTCAGAGCCAGGGCTGAATGGGGTAGGGCAGCCAGGAGGCAATGGTTATCATGGAGGTAGATGCACAAGGTGCACAGCCCAGCACATTGTACCATGTGTGGGCCAAGACATCACCCTGTGCCTCAGTTTCCTCCTGAGTTACATGCGGAGAGTAACAACACCTCTTGTGGTAGCTTGAGGGTTAAGTGAGGTAATGCTAAGGAGAGAGTGCTCCTGGCACAAAGTCAGCTTTCAGTAATGGTAAGCATTATTCCGAGGCCCCAGAACTCAAAATTTTGGAACATCTCATCAGGCTCCACCCCTGAAAGTGAAAAGAAAATATCAGCAGCTAATTTTCTTTCTCTCTGATACTAGGCCAGCTGTAATGAGAGAAAATAAGAGCCTCTGGGTTTGGTCCCAACTGAGTACAGGTCCATCAGTAAAAAGAGTCGGGGACTGCAGGCGAGGCTGTGCTTTAGGCAAGGATCCTGGATAGAGTTGCAAACACTGAGGGCTTCAACTGAAGGCTGGTGGTCAAGGACCCACCAACCCCTCCTTCTCAGAGCAACTAGTGTGAGAATATACCTAAGTTCCTTATCAGGGCACCCTAGAGGCTCTATCTGACAACCTGTGTCCTTAGGGGTCTGAAGCTGGGGTCTAGATCTTTTGACATAAGCTGTTGTTGAGGGAGAGGAAAACAGAGGACCCAGGAGGGATGAGAGGAGCTGGGACAGTGATGGAACCACTAGGTGGCTGGGTGCTCCAGGAGCAGGAACTTCAGCATTATGTGAGGATGACGTGTGGGGCGGTGCATGGAGGTAGTCAACCTGGATCTGATGGAGCCGGTCCAGTGAAGAGGGGAAAGGAAGCCACTAGTGAACCATCATGGCTATGGCTCCCCAAAAATGGAGTGCATATCAAAATCCCCAACCCAATCAAACGGAAATCAGATTCTGACATGATGATTCCGTGTGTGTTCAAGCAGAACGAATTGCATTTCAGAGAGTTTTCAAAGCCTGAATTATCCCCACCCCCCGACATAAATTGACAGGCCTTCCTTTCACGGTGCTTTTGGGTCGACCTGACCCACCAACCATTCACTAAGCTCAGCAGCTGAGGGCTCAACTGTTCGCACTGCTCCAAGACTCTAGACTCATCTAAGAGCCAGTGAAATACCAACTTCCTGCTTGCTGAGGAAACTCAGGTTCCAGGGTTAGAAGGGGCCCTGGGAACCTATGTGTCAATAAGTCTCCTCTATTCTAAATCCTGCAATTCACTTTGGAGGATCCATGAGGTGTTACTTTAGGAAATATCTGGTGGATTTAGAAGCCGAGGAATGACAGAGGCTTGAATTAGGGCCTAGGGGTCTAGCAGGTGAAGGTTGTGGGATTGTGGATGATCTCAGGAAATCATTGCCCTTCTCTGAATCTCAGTAACCTAAGAAGAAAACCAGGGATGAGATGAATCTCAGGTGTGAAGATTGAATGACTTCAGGCCAGCAGAACTCTTAGACCCTTAGAGTCTATGCTTGATAAATATCCGTTCATTCTCTATCTATAAACCTCCCCCATCTCTTGGTCAGTCAGGCCCCATTATCCTGGGACAGTGTTGTATCACCCAGTTCCAGTGCCATTCAAGACCCTCAAGGAAGCAGCTCCTTCCCATCCTTCAAAGGTTTCTGAGGCTTCAGGTTAGGAGGTGAATGGGAAACATCATCAGTGTCTTCAGAATGTAGCAGGGAGGATGTGATGATAACATTGCTACTATAGTTATTACATAGTGAGTACATGCTCTGTGCCAGGCCCAAGTTAAGCATGTTACACTCATTTAATCCTAATAAAGTGTGACCATATACCTTATCATTCCGACTGCGATGCTTGAGTGGAAAAGCACTGTTCATAATTACAATGGGACAGCTGTGCAAATTGTCACTTGGCACATAACAGTCCCCACCGCACCCATAGTTCTGGACAGGTTGACTTCTCCACTTCCTTCTGGCCTTGGCCCACATGTCACCACCTACTCAAGATCCCTTCATGACCACATCTCTAAAGTCACTTTCTGACTTACTGTCTCTTCACACAGTTGCATGTTTCTGTCTCAGAGTCTCTTTTATGCAGTCTGAATTGCCTCCCATCTTTGTTTCTCCACCTGGCTTGTTGTATCTTCCTTGGTACATGGCTATGTCTCCTGAAGTGTCCGTCAGGATCAATTGACTGACAAAGAAAATAAACAAACAAAAAAAATTAAAGTTTGGTTTACAGATGATCTGTATAATATGTTGCCTTATCTTGGAAGTGAAGAGATTCACCCCTATGACTCATATAATGAAGACCCTAAGGGACTATCGTGAAGGTGAAACCTTCCCAGTGCCCAGAAGTTTAAGCAGTATACTTGATTGTTCATCATGTCTCTTGTAAGAGATGGCAGAGGAAATATGTCTACATAGATTCATATACACTTACTAATGGTTTGGCTGGATACTCTGCCAGGCATTTGGAAAAAATTCAATTGGGAGATTGGTGAGGAGAAATTCTAAACAAGAGTTTGTGATGACACAGAATGTGCAGATTATGAAGATTGATGAGAGGACAGTCATTTGCATGGGTATGCCCACCAAAGGGCATTTTTTTTGCAGGGAAGTTTCTTTATAATCAGATGAACACAGTGACATACTTCATGTCAATCTCTCCTTCCAGTCACCTCAATGCTTGTGCTGTAAGTCCTTGGGCAAAGTAGCCATTGTGGCAGGGATGGAAGGGATGCATGACTTCATCAGTATGAACCTTCCCTTACCTAGGCCAGACTGAATAGTGCTACTTTTGAGTGTCTACTTGACCAAAACTGTAGATGAACACTGCCACAATATGACACAATTTTCCAGGTAGACTAGCAACAATTGGTGGTAAGTTGATTATGTTGGACCTATTCCATCATCGAGTGGACAGAGATTGTCACTGTAATAGATCATATTCTGTATATGCATTTCCTATCCCTTCTTATTATGCTTTTTCCTATTATTTTGATTCACAGAATGCCTTGCTCAACATGATAGTAGTCTTTACTGTACTATTTCTGATCAATAACCTTATTTCATAACAAAGGTAGTGCATGAATCAGCTCATGGCTATGTAACCAACTGGATAGCACAAACAGTTAAGCTCCTAGATACCAGTGAGTTAGTAGCTGAGATGGTTCAAATTGGACAGTTCAAATCCATCTGGAGGCAGCTCAGAAGAATACAATGCAAATAAAATTCAAAGAGATCATAGACATTGCTAGTAGTATGAGGCACAGTTGTATCTGAAATACATGGGATCATCATGAGTTGTCTTGATGATGATTTGTTTGTCTTTTCTTTCTTTTTTGGTCTAACACCTGCAAGTGGTTGAATTAATTGAAATATGCAATGATTTATTGAGGTCTCAGCTGTGCTAACAATTGGGTGACAACACTCTCTGCCATCGCAGAGAGTTCTGTGTTATAGGATTCAGAATACATATAGACCAGAGTTTATGATCTAGTTCTATTTTCCCTACTACAGAGCACATGGACTCAGAAAACAAAGGGTGGATGTAGGAGTGACTCTGATCACTATTACACCTGGTGAGCCATTCATAAAATTTTCGTTTTCTGTCACACTGTAACAGTTTAGAGTGGCTGGTTTGGAAGGTTTTATTGCCAAGAGAATATACCTTCTACAGGGGATACAACAATGGTCCCACTGAATTGGAAGGTGTATTATATCCTGCCCAATTTGGGCTCTTTATGTCATTGAACCAACAGGCAAGAAAGAGGTCGAACTAAAATTCAGATGGATTGATTCCAATTAACAAGGGGAAATTGAGTTGCTGCTATAAGTGGAACAAAAGAAAATCATCTGGAATTCAGATGATGCTCAAAACTACCTCTTAATATTCCCAAGCCAAGAAATAAAGGCTAATGGAAAACTCTAGGATCCTACTCCCTCCCCTCCATTTAAAAACAGACAGGGGAGTTGAAGACTCAGATCCTTCAGTGATGAAGGTTTGGGTAACTCCGCCAGGTAAGGATCCTGAACACCTGCAGTTTTAACTGAGGGTTTATGTGAGTGTGTTGAGGACGGGTATGGAATAGTGGTGGAAGAAGGAAGCCATAGAGAGCAACTATGATTGTATATTGTAGCTTTGTATATTTTTAGCAGCACGCTTGTCCATGTTTACATCTATATTTTAACCATTCTTTTCTTTTTCCATTTTTGTTTTAGGTAAAAGTTGTTGGAAGATAATTTGACAATTTAGTCTTTAGAAAACAGAATACCCAGTCGACTGTGACTGAATTTGAGGAGTAATTCATAGCTAGCAATGAATACAGTAAGTCTTGAGACAGTGTGTCTCCTTATTTTGGAGAAATAGCTTATTCTTTCTTGCAAGATAGAGAATTAGATATTTATTGGAAGAAATAGAGTTTTTTTACTGTTACTTGGGAAACTGAAGATGTGTAGAAAGAAGTGTGCAAATAGGAGATGAATAGCAAAGGGTGTGACTTGAGCCAGCTGGAAACGCATTGCCTCCTCTATCTAATTCACCCTTTGCTGCCTGATCTTTGAAAGCAGAAGCAGGCTCCCTCTGAAGGTTTTTAATTTGCTACTTGGCTCTCTGTTAAACATTGTCAGTAGAGGGCAATGGATAAACATAGCTAGAGGAAGATTTAGCTTCCATTGCTGTTATTAATTGCTGTGGAACTGGCTGCTCACTGCAATCCTATGAACAACAGAAAGAGATATTGCTGGACCCTGTGCCATCTTCCCAATTTCTGGCATGTCTGCTGAGTCTATTGCAACAGCTGTTCATTGTGTGATGCCTTCCATCCTTGGGTCTCATCTCCCAGCACTATAGACCTTTATTCCTAGTCTATCTTAGCCTAGAAGCTCTAAAAAATCTTAATCACCATGAATGACTGTGGTATAAGTTTCAGTCTCTTGTTGTTGCTATGTCTCTTTGAAACCCTTACAACTCATAGTGACCCTATGCACAGTATCTCTGAGCCCTGCCCTATCTTGAGCCAATCTCATTGTTTCCAACAAACCTACCCGCATTGCCCTAGTTACTGTGTCAATCCATCTCATCCAATGTCTTCTTCTCCTGTGCTGTCCCTCCACCTTTTCAAGTATGTTGTTGTTCTCCTAGGACTGATCCCTCCTGGCAACATATTCAAAGTGTGTGAGATGGAGCTTCAAAATCCTTGCTTCCAAGAAGCATCTTGATTTGACACTCTGCAGGACAAATATGACTTCTGAAGTTAGGGTGTTCAACAGCATCCAGCTGCCACCAGCTTCCCTTAGTGACCCCCTTGGGTAGCCTCATAGAATACCATCAAGAAGACTCCTTGCTTGACACCCCAAAGAACTGATTTCTGGCAACGTCTAGATGTCAGATACCAGAATGTTCCACCTACAGATGATTTCTCTGCCATACAGTGAGGCATGGCTGCATCCTTTCTAAAAAAGTCTTCAGCTCAGCCCTAGAGAGTCCGTTCCTTGAGGCTTTGTGAGTTCTCAGAGCAGTTGCTGTTCCCAAATACTTTAGAATTATCCTCAATTCTTACTAGTTAATCCCTTGTACTGGTCTGCTTTTAGGTTCATAATTATTTGCATTCAGTTTCTCCTGATGAAATTCCTTTGTGGTTTCTGTTTCACTGATGGTCCTGAGTTGGAGAGCAGGCAGGACTCCTATGGAAGTGTCTGATGGGAAGGCTCAGAGGTGTGAAAAGTGCATGGTGGGCATCCACTGTGTGAAGCAAGGGGAACATGAGGATGCAGCCTTAGACAGAGGAAGAAACACAGGGGCCTGCTGTCAATTACCACCACCAAGGAGCTGTCTGACCTTAGACATGCCACCTTCCTTTCTGGGCCTCTTCTTCATGTGTGAGACAGCTGTCTGAAGATAAAAGAGCTGAGCAGGGTGCAGTAGCACCTTGAACAGGTAGTTGGGGCTTAGGGAGGGGCTCCCCGAATTTCCAGAGAGTGCAAACTGCCGTACAAGGGTCTTCCGCCTGTTTACGCATCCATTCACCAGCAGCATACTCTTTCCCCATGTGACCTCAATTATGGTGCTCAGCCTATCAGGCAGGTTCCACAGATCTGGCAACAGGGACTGGTTACCTCTTGGAGTTCAGAATTAACAGCTGTGGATGTAGACAGTGGAATGGAGGTGGTATCAGTAAGAACCAGGAGATGAACGTCAGAACCAGGGATGGGCATGTTTCCTCTGGGAGGCATGGTTCTCCTAGAGACTCTCTGCATTGCTCCCATAGTTAACATCTACTACTACAAGAACCTCTCCGGAGTACTGAACTGCAAAGATGTCAGTCCGGAGACTAAGGTGCACCTGATCCATGGTCTTCACTATTAATTGCTATGTATAAGAGAGCTGGACAAAAACAAATAAGGATGACAGGAGAATTGATGTCTTTGAGTTGCTGAGATGGAGAAGAGTATTGAACATATCATGGACTTCCAAGAAAACAAGTAGATCTGCCTGGAGAGGGTAAACCAAGTTGTTCTCTGTAGGCAAGGATTTTGAAGCTCTGTCTCACACACTTCAGACATGTTGCCAGGAGGGACCATTCCTTGGAGAAGGAGATCATGCTTGTTAGGGTGGAGGGACAACACAAAAAATAAAGACCCTGGATACGATGGATTGACACAGTGACTGCAGTAATGGGAGCAGGTATGTCAGAGACAGTGAGATTGGCTCAGTATAGGAAGAATTCAAAGCTATTGTATATAGGGTTGCTATGAATTGCAGGCAACTCAATGGTACATAACAATAACAACATAGTAACAGTATGACAGATAGAGACAGGGTTGAAACTGTCAATGATTCCATCTTACTTGGATCCACAATCAACACCCTTAGTACCAATAGTCAAGAAATCGGGAAATATATTGATCTGGACAAGTGTGCTGTCAGGGACCTCTCCAAAATGGTAGAAGAGCAATGATGTCACTTTGAAGACTAAAGTGAACCTGGTTCAGGCCATGATTTTTCAGTTACTTGCTATACTTCTGAGAGCTGGACAATGCATAAAGATGACAAGAATTGTTGATGGCTTTGAGTAGTAGAGTTAGAGCAGAATACTGAATGTCCCACGGCTTGCCAAAAGAACAAACATCTGTCTTGGAAAAGGTACAGCCAGACTGATTCTTGGAGGCAAGGATGGCAAAGCTTTGTCTCTCATACTTTGGACAGATTGTCAGGATAGGTTATTGCTTAGAAAGGGATATCATGCTTGGAGATGTGGAGGGTCAGCAAAGAGAGGAAGACCCCAACGAGGTGAGTTGATACGGTGACTGTAGCAATGGGCTCAAGTGTATCAGATGATGAAGATAGCACAGGCTAGGACAAGATTCAAGTCTATAGTTTATAAGGTCGCTATGAGTCATACTTGACTTGATGGTACCTAGTAACACAGTGAGTTAGAGGGCTCTGGTGGTCTAGTGATAAGGAGCTGAACTCCCAACAGAAAGGCACACAAATTCCAATCCACTAGCTACTTTGTGTGAGAAAGATAAGCAATGTCCTCCTGGTTCATTAAACTGCCTCTGAAAACCCACTGGAGGGTCAGCTATGAGTTGCATCTGACTTGAAGGTACGTTACAACACATAGGGAGCTTTGGTGGCCTAGTGGGTGAAGAGTTGCAATGACAATCCAAGTGGTTGGTGGCTCAAATCCACTAGCTTCTCTGTGGAAGAAAGATGGACAATCTCCCCCTACATGATTTACAGCTTCTAAGAACCCACTGTAAGCTCAATTATGAATCATTTGTGATTCAACAGCATATAACAGCAACTTCATGGTAAGCACAGAGCTGGTGGCTGGGTTACTTTTGTTAGGTGCTGTTGAATTGTCTCCCACTCATAGTGACTCTGTATTCTGATCCTGTGCCATCTCACAGTTGTTTCTGGAAGGATTAAAATAGACAAGCCCTCTGCCTATCTAGAGATTAAAATTTAGTAAGGATATAGATTATCATTGTTGTGTGTACTGCTGAGCCAGCACAAAGCCCCCAGCTGACCCTGAGGAAGTACATTAGAAAAGGAGGGAGCTCTGGTGGTGCAGCGGTAGAACCTGCACTGCGATTCCAAACGTCCCCAGTTCAAGTCAACCAGCTGTTCCATGGAAAAAAGATGGGCAATCTCCTCCCATAAGATCACTGCCTCTGAGAAGCTACTGGAGGGTCGGTTATGAGTTGGTTCCAACTCCACGGCACACAACAACAACAACAAATTGCATGGGTGAAGATTGACTATCTTTCTCCGGCAAAGCAGCTGGATTGACAGTGCAGTTTGTTACCACTAGGCCACCAAAGCTCCCTAAGGATTTGGATAGTAATATAATAGTCACCCAAAAGAGATCATTCCCAACTAGGGTGAGTACTATGCGAGGAACTAAAAGGACTGTGATGGGTGTGAACCAAAGGGACATTCGTTCCTGAGGAAGTGACATCCGACTTGATGTCTGAAGAATGAGAAGGCCTTAGCAAGGCAGGCAGGGGTCGCAGGGCCATTGCAAGGAAAGGACACAGTGTGTACGTGATGAACTGCAAGGCCCCAAATATGGCCTCTTCCCTGTCACCTGACATTGATAATGACAGTGATGAACCTGCCATTTACTGACCTTTTGCCTACAATCATTTCTCTGTTCAGTCATTGGGGTTGGGTAGATTAACATTCCCTGGATGAGAACGCTGAGGCCTGGAGAGGTCATGTGGCCTACAAAGGGCTGCACAGCAAATGTCAGGGAGAGTTGGGATCTTATTCAGGGTCATTCCAGTTCCAAAGCCTCACAGTGCATTCTTCATTCAATTGACCATCCTGCGACTTTTTTGGTTTCCTGAAATTTTTTCATTCTTCTCCCACTTTGACCATTATAGTCTCTTGATAACATAGTCAGGAAGGCTGTCCCCAGGGAAGACATGGGAGCCACAGATCACACCATTCCCTGTATCTCCAAGGCCTTCAGTTCTCAGCGGTCTTAAATATACATGGTTGCTCAATGTGTTTTCTGACTTGTACACTGATTACCTCTCCAAGCAGGTAGGCAGATGAGCAGTGGGTATAGGACGCTTGCCTGTTGGAAAATGAGAAGGAAGGAGGTGGAAAGCAGGCTGAAGGAGGTGGAGGGGTGGCCCAAGGTGGAGGCCTCTGCCCTGGGGAGGTCTTGTGCTATCCAGACTCTGCTGTGCAAGTGTAGTTGGGTTGGGCTTCTCAGACTTAAGGAGAGGGGTTTGGGTCATCCAGTTCCCACCAACACTCACGAGCTAGGCTGTGCATTAGGGCTGCTGTGAGGATAAATACAGTTATTATTTCAAAAGCACTTAGATCAGGGCCTGGCACACAGCAGGTACTCAAGACATACTTGTGATTGTTATTGTTAGTGTCGATCCTGGGGAAAGTGAAAGGCTCTGCCCTTGGAGAGGTGAAGGGCTCCCCAAACGGCCCTTGCTGCCAATGTTGTTACTCCTCCTTCCATTGTTGCTGTTGTTGGGTGCCTTCAAATTGGCTACAACTTATAGTAACTTTATGGGACTCTCCCAAGGTCGTACAGGCCGCCAAACAGAAGAGTTAAATCTAGTTTGTTTTGAACTTGAGACATAACTCTCATCTACTCATAGTAAGTCCCACTGATCGGAACCACCAAGTTTGTCATTTTGAAAAGGAGGAAGGCTTCTTCCTGGGGCGTCTGGAGAGGGGCCATGGGAGGAGGCATACTTAGAATCATGGCACGATAACCCCAATCTTCAATTCCAGGAAAACTCCTTTTTACCCCTTCAGGTCCGGTGAGGCTGAGACCAGGTCTGCCTCACTGCTCCAGCTGCAGGACCCAGCTCCTGCCAAGCCACTGTGAACCCTGAGAGGAGCTTTGCATTCATGGACATATTTATATAAACACATTCAAAAGTCTTCACTGAGCACCCCCCACATCTGAGACTGAAGCCCCAAATGACTCAAACTGAGTCCCTCCCCCAAGGAGCCTATTAAATAAACCTACACATTAGCCTGTGACTATCATTTGCGCTAAGTGCTCTTAAGGAAAGGAAATGGAGGGAAGGACTCACTTAGATTATGACACAGTGGTCAGAGAATTTCCCTGAGGAGGGGAGATACCAAACCGAACAGAAAAGGCGAGGGCACAGTGGCTGGTGGGACCAGGTCACCCCAACCCTCAGGGTCCCTGAGATACTAGTTTGTCCCAAGAGTAGGGGGAGGCTCTGCAGGGTTTTGAGGCAGGAAATGATATTTGCATTTGAAGATGAAGACTCTCGTGATGTTTGAGGAATGAATGGGAGCAGGTGTGGAATAGGGAGTCCAGTGAAGAGGGGGTGATGGAGCTGGGGAGATGTAGAATAGAAAAGAAGACATAAGATTAATTTAGAGTTTGGCTGGGTTGCTAAATGAATGGTCACCTTCCAGAGGGGGTGATGGAGTTAGCTGTGGAGGAAGGGGAAAGCTGCCTCAGATCCATCTAGGACTGATGTTGGTCCAAGCTCTCTGATCACGGATACCACATCCTCACAGCTGCAGAAACCCTGGTCTCCCAGAAGCTGGAAAGTGTCAAATCCTGGATAATTCCCATTAGGGATGCCGTAATACCCATGTCACCTTCTCTTTTAACTTGGAGTGCTCATTCTGATGAGGCTAGAGATGAGATCAATGATGGAACCAAGCTAGGAGAAGAGGAGCTAGTGTGTCTCCTCTTCCCACCCGCCCCACAGCCCCTGGTGGGATGAGTGACTGTGGGCACGACCCTTCCTCTCAGGATCCCCGTAGGAGTAGGGCTGCGTGAAGGCAGAGAGGCCTGGGTTCAGGGGGCCCCAGTGAAGCCTCACCTGGTCTCATCCGGGAAGCAGGGTGAAGACAAAGGGTTAACTCTGTGATGCTCTGATCAAGCTACTGGCGCTGCTCACCCCTCTGCCCATCGTGATTAATTCAGTTTAGTAAAGCCGAATTTACGCTGGAAGTTTAATCGTCATTTCTGGTAGTAAAGGAATTGAAAAATAAATTGAAAGTGTCAGGCGACACATTAGGGTGGGTGATGGAGTGGAAGTGGGGGCTGCTCATCCACCTCCCCATGGGTGTTTCACTGGCCCAAGAAATTAGCTAAGTTTCTGTTCCATATGTGAATGATCAAGAAGTGATGGCATCAGAGGTGATGGCATGAGAGGGGTGAGGGCCTGGGGACAGGTGAGGACACGAGGAGAGATTTCAGCCTGCTGGGGGAGACAGCACTAGGTGTCACCAGCTCCAGCCTGAGGCCTGGATGAGATGACACAGAGGGACAGGGACTACCCATGGTGACACAGGGTGCCTCTGTTAATAGGTGACACTGGGCTCGGCTGGGCTGGGCATTCAGGGTAGGTTTGCGCCTTTTTGGAGAGCTCTGTCCCTGGGCTTCCCAACAGGGAGGGTGACCTTTGTCTTCCATAAGCTGCCCCTCTGCCTCATGCCCAGATGTCTATAAGAGGGGTCACCTCTCATGGTCTCTGTTGAGTCAAAGTAAACTCATAGTCCATGCATTCCCAGGGATCAATATCTGATCTAGACCTCAAAGGGTCCCTGACCTTGACCTTGACTTTAGTGAGGAATCAGACTTCTCTATCAGATTGAAAGAACACTTATGTGTCCTCCATCTGATAGGGTCTTTCTAGGACAGGCCTGATGCCTCCTGAGACTGGGAACTCTTTAGGCCAGACCTGTGTCTCCCCCATCAGATGGAGAGGACAAGCCTCCTCTATTAAACTTGTCCTCTACAAGTCCTCTCAACACATGGACTGGAGATCAGGTAGGTAGAGTCTTTGAGTGCTCCTCTGGTCAGTTCAGCTCTGTCCAGGACTGAGAGGCTAGGACAGGAATAAAAATATGAGGAAAAGGTTATGTTAGGGGAATCAGAGGCCCAGGGACAAGGAACACTGTGTCTTCCTGCCTGGAAGGGACTAGGTAGCCCCTGGCCATGCTTAAAGCTTCCTCCTCCTCCTCCTCAAAAATCGTGAACAGGGAGAACCCAGTGCTGGCAGTCAGAAGCCACAGGGCTCCAGGCTCAAGTCATTCTTTCATTCCACAAGGTTCCCTTGAGCAGCTCCTATGCTTCTGGTACCTTCAGGGCACTGGGGTGTGGAGTGAATGGGGAAGGTGTAAAGGGGGGCATGCAAAGAGACAAGGTCTTGCCTGCATGAAGCTTGTGCTTTTGTTGTGGAGATACTCACAACTTGCGCTTACAGACAAATAAGAACTCTTCAGGAAGTGTCAAATGCTTCAAGGGCAATGAGGAGGGTGACATGAAGAGTGCTTCTAGAAGGTATGGTGTGGTCCAGTGGTTGGGTGGTCTTAGGATTCAGTGCTGAGATATGGGGCATGAGTAAGACCACTCTACAGGACTTTGGGGAATGGGTCTAGCCATCAGGACAGTGTGTGTACAAAGCACTCAGCATCCATGGAAATAACTCAAGGACTAGAGTGGCTGAACAGAGGAAACAATACAAGGCCACAGACATTGACCCAAGATGGATTGCACTTCCTGCAGGACCTCATGGCCATGCTGAGCAGTGGGAACCCCTCGCAATCCAGCCTGGTGAGTGTTTTAAAGGTCACACTTGCTGCCTGTAGATAATGATGTGTGGAGAAAAGTGGGGTTGGGGGGATTTGAGAGTAGCATCTAAGGCTTCAAATGAGACGTAGAAGGGGAGTGGAACCAGGGAGGAGACAGTGGAGGTGGAGGGAAAGGGATGGAACCTGGACAGAAGGATACACCCAGAGTCTGGGTCAAGACAGTGTGCGATGGGCTTAAGTGGGTGGTGGGAAAATGGGAGAGTTCAGGATGCATCTGACTTTAAGAATCAGGATTTACTTTTTTCACAGTTGTGACAGCTCAAAGTATGAGTCATTGGAACAGACGGAAGAAAAAACTGTCCAAAATGAACGTGTGATTAGGCATTATATGTACGACAACAGCCCAGAATAAGAGATTGCAAAGAGAACTGGGGAAGGGGTGGTAGGTAATTACTCAACAATGAATGACTATTAAAAAAAAAAGAAATGATCTGTGGGAGGGGACAAAATGTGCAACAATGAATGAATGAAAACCTAACTTCTCTGTAAATGTTCATTAAAATAACAATAATTTTTTAAAAGGTATAGTTATAATAAAAATCTGTCCTATACAAAAAAAAAGTATGTCAGAGTCTCTTCCAGTGGATTCCTTGGCTGTCAGTAGCTCTGACACTCCTCAGATTTTGAAGGTCCTCACACAGCATCTGTCTTCCCCAGTATGTACAAGTCTGTTTCTGTATCAAAGATTCTGGATGGTACAGTGGTTAAAGTGCTCAGCTTCTAACTAAAAGGTCAGCGGTTCGAACCCACCAGTCTGCTTCCATGAGGATTCCTTGGAGACAGTCCAACTTTGTCCTACAGGGTCTCTGTGACTTGGAATGGCCTTGGTAACAGAAAGTTTTAGTTTGTCTCTGTGTCTCTGCTGCTCTGTATAGAACTCATGAATGATTAGAATTAAGATCTATTATCCTGATATGACAACTAGTTGATCACATTACATTAGATTGCATTTTGGAATGTTATTACATTGTGTAAAATTAGATTATATCCATAAGAATAGGAGTTAAGATCTTAACACATATTGTTAGGGCTGCACAATTCAATCCATATCAAGATTCTATAAACACATCCTTCTGCTGCACATATCCTGGGTGTCTTGGGTTTGGGCTGTGGCATTGCCAACCTGCCCGAACTGACCCTCCTCCACTTCCTGTCTGCATTGTCCCCTCACCCGCTCACCCTGAGATGGACAGACAATAGTAACAACACCGCATCCAGGAGTACTCTGCTGGGATGTCACTGTGCACACAGACCTGTCTCCTGTCATTTTCAGTGATCTGTGTCAGAGAGATAATTGCGTCATTTGAATTGAGGTGAAGACAAAGATGTCTGAAAAGGTAAATAAACAGCTAAGAAGTTGGTGCCCAGGTCTGCAATCTCTAAGGCCTGGATATTATCCTAAGAGACAGGGTGCCGTCTGTGTCCGTCTCTCACTCTCAGGCCACCCACAGGCTAGCAGCTGCCACTTGACCCCACCTCTCACATCCTTAGGGCTTGGTTTTATCTACACCTTCCTCTGCCTATCTCCAGTCCTTGCACATGGTCGTGAGCACTTGTGTACACCCTCATACATGCACACATGCCTGTAAACTCATGTACACTTGTGTACACACAGACACTGTAACTCCTCACTCTCCGATGTGTGTCCTCAGCCATATCTCTCTTGCTCATGACTCCTTTCCTTGAAGAAGTCTATCATAGTAACTCTTGTTTCCAGGTGTGCTGGGAAATTTTCCATCAGATTTAAAGCCGAGAGATGGGGGAAGTGGAACCAAATCTCATTTTAATTGTCTGTGACAGGAACTCAATTTTTCAGGTGATAATTATAATAATTAAAAATTCTGTTATCAGCGGCTTCGGGACAGTGAGCAGCTGAGCATCCGATAATGAAATCCAGCTCTCGCTCTTCTCCACCACCCTGTCCCAGGGTAATCTTTCAGACATTCTGAGGCTGGAAGGGGCTGGGCAGTGAGCTCAGAAAGAAGAAACTAGATACACTCTTCCAGCAGGATGCTCTGGACCAGGTGATCCTCACCTGTGCGGGCCAAGAGCCTGTCACTGGTCCCAAGGAGACAAGAGGAGTCAGTGGAGTTCAGGCTGTCACTTTTGAGCTGTTTCATGGCATGGGAGCCAGCTGCGTTCAGAATAGAAGGTGCTCCTCACTGATCTGTGGGGTTTGGAAATGTCAGGATCTTGGTGGATCCCTTTCTGGGCACTGCTGAGTGCTTGTCCTGGGGCCAGCCTAACCTGGGCTCTACCACTGACATCCTGTATGGCCTTGGATGTGTCATCCACCTTTGTTATACTTTTCTGGCTATTGGCAGCTGACCAATTCCTTCCCAGCCACCTCCTCACTGCAGCCACCTGATAATCTATCTCGATGGTCGCTGTTACGTGCCATTGAATCACTTGTGACTCATAGTGACCCTATATACATACATCTTAGAAGCCTGCACTATCTTCACTTTTAACTTGTTAGTTAAATTTGTATCTTCTAGGCTGCAACACCTCCATGATACATCTTCAAGGATATGAACATGTACGGCTAAGCACAATTGATAACAGTGCATCTAAATTCCAAAATCAATCTCCATAATAGTCTATGTGTTTCCTACTGCCAAAGGGGCCCTTTAGAGTAGTGAGAGAAGACCTTCACCCTGAAACCCACAGCATCCCTTTTCAGCAGGAAGTAGCTAAGAGAATACGCCATCCCCTTTTCCTTATGAATCAGGGTGAAGTCTCTCTCAGGGAGGAGTGATAGGGAATGGCAAAGGACACACTGACAAAGGAGATTAATCAGAACTGGATTTGACAAGCACTGTGGCAATTGGACAATTAAAACAGACATGGGGGGGGGAGAAGAATGAACTGGGGAGGAGGGTGGAGACAACATTGCAACAATGAATGAATGAAAACCCAAAATCTCTTTAAATGTTCATTAAAACTAATAAAATTTAATAATAATAAAAAAAGAAGCCTGCACTATCTTGAGCCAACCTCATTGTCTCTGACACTCCTACCCGCATTACCCTAGTCACTGAGTTAGTCCATTTCATCCAGAGTCTTCCTCTTCTGTGCTGTCCATTCACCTGTCCGAGCATGATGTTCTTCTCCCAGGTCTGGTACCTCCTGGCAACATGAGATGGAGCTTCAAAATCTTTGCCTCCAAGGAGCAACTTGGTTTCACCCTCTCCAGGACAGACCTGTTTGTTCTGTTGGCAGTCCGTGGCATGTTAAATACTCTTCTCCAGCACCAAAATTCAAAGACATCAATTCTTTTTTTTTGCCACCATTACTCATTGTCCAACTTTCTAATGCATAGCAACCAATTGAGAAGACTATGGCTTGATTCTGGTGCGCCTGAATCTCCAGACTGACATTGTTGTTTGTTCCTTAGCACTCTGGAGAGGTTCCTGAGAGCAGACTTTCCCAAAGCAGCTCGTCTTTTGATTTCCTGACTGCTGCTGCCAAGAGTGTTGATTGTGAACCTGGGAGAGATGAAATTGTTAACAATCTTAATCTTTTCCCTATCTATCATGATGCTGCCAATTGGTCTGGTGGTGAGAATCTTTGACTTCTAGATGCTGAGATGCAATTCATATTGAAGACAGCAGTCTGTGACCTTCTGCAGCAAAAGTTTTAATTCTTCTTCAGTTTTTGTGAGCAGAGTTGTGTCATCACGTAACAAAGGTTGTTTACGAGTCTTCCTCTCATCATGATTCCACATTCTTCTTCTTAGATTCCAGCCTCTTGAATAATCTGTTCCACATATAGACTGAAAAAGTATGGACAGAGGAGATATCCCTGATGCATTCCTTTCTTGATTTTGAACCATGCAGTGTTTTCTTGCTCTGTTCGTATGACTACTTCTAGTTCTACATATAGGTTTCACATGAGCAAGTGTTCTGGGATTCCCAGTCTTCTCAATGTTAGCCACAGTTGCTGTGATCCACACAGTTAAATGCCTTTGCATAGTCAAGAAAACATCTATAGACATCCTTCTGATATTCTGTGCGTTCAGGTAAGATCTAGCTGGCATTGGTAGTGCCATCTCTAGTGCCATGGTCTCTTCTAAAGGCAGCTTGTATTTCTGACAGTTCTCTGTAGATGTACTGTTCCAGTCATTTTTTTGGATAATCTTCAGCAAGAACTATAGCGCAGCATCTCCAAAAGATTCGAAGTCTGTTTCCAAAGTCTACCGCTGTCCTGAGTGCCTGGAGCAAAGTCTGACACACAGCAGGTTCTGAAGACGTAGCTCTAGTATAAGGACAACTGGGATATGCCTATACACTGGGCAACCCATGAAGTAGACATTATTATCTCCATTTAATAGAATATGAAGCTCAGAGAAGTGAAGTGTCTTGCTCAGAATCACACAGCTGGTAAGACTACAGGGTTTAAGAATGGGAGATCAGTGATGAGTCTAAAATGGGAACATAGTGAGAACCTTGGGGCAGGTATAGTCACAGCTCAGTGTGGTCACAATTCAGGGATACTTTTTCAATGAATGATTTTTCCAGCTGTCCCTATAGCAACTTAACCAGCATGCTGAGATCACAGGGACAGAAAACCAGGAGGGGCTAGACAGGAAATGAACTTGAATGACCTTACCTGTTCCAATTAGCTGGACGTCAGAGTCTGGTTACTAATCAAGGGTGGGGACAAAGTCATAGAGTAGGATACTCTTTTATCATCTTGAATCTGCCCAGCCACAAAATCCTCTTTCCCTCCCTTAAATTCTCCCATCAGCTCTACATCAATAGAAGGAATAATCTCCATGTTGAAGATAAGGCAACTGAGGGCCACATATACTTCATGACTTTCCCAGAATAACACAGCAAGTCAGCAGTAGTATCAACACTAGTACTTCTGTCCCTGACTCCTAGCTTAGGGTTCTGAGTTCTGTCCAAGGTAGACATTTCACCTTGTTATCACTGGCTCCTCTTCCCCACTAAGTGCCCCACTCAGGACTATAGTTAGAGTTACTAGTGACTCCTAGGTCCCCTTGTAATCTTTAGTCCTGAGCCCTTGAGTCTGGTTGCCCAGAAACCTGGGTCAGGGAAACAAATTGTGGAGGGTGCAAGGACTCCAGGAAGCATCTGGCTCAACTCCCTGAGGGGCAGCACTTGGAAGCAATGGTCCTGTAGTGGCCACATTGCACCGTGACCTCCACCCACCCCAGAAGCACCCTGGGACCTGGCTCGTATTGTGTTCTCTCCCTGTGCTGCCCCCATTCCCAGCTTCCTGCCTCATTCACCCTTGCAGCAGGTTCTATAAACTCAGGTCTGAGCTTTGGGATACCAACTTCTAGGGAAAGGTGCCCTTGGCCCCTACAATTATTGAGAGGCCAAGGGGTTTAACTCTACTGGGAAATGTCTGCTTCTCTGGGGGAATGGCCTCATCTCTCTTCCTTTAAGGGTGTCATTACTGACATTTCTATTTTCTAGGGAGCTTCTGGGTGGTTTGTGGTAGAACAAAAGTGGAGAGAACCACAGGGACCCCTCTGCAGTGAAAAACAAGTCTAGACAGTGTGGTTAGAGAGGAAAAGATAGACTTAGGTGTCCTCAGAAGCCTAGTTGTGATCCTTGTCCTACCACAACCAAGCTGAGGCCTTGGAAAAGTCACTAGAACTCTCTGGGCACCTAGTTTGCTTATCTGTAAGAGGGAAGCAATCACCCATGGCATTAGCTACAACATCTGCCTCTCTCAGTGTTAAAATTTAGGTGAGTGGATATATAGTACTGCCTGGCACATAGTAGGTGCTCAGGAAATTGGAATACTTCCTTTAATCCATTAGTGGTTACTTCTTTCTGACCAAACCTCCTCTCTAGGATTTACCCAAAGTTTTTTCCAAGCCCCCTCCTTACACCTACCATGAGAAACCTAGACTCTGACAGTCTTACAAATTCTGTCTGTTGGAAGCTGAGCTGCAGTACAGAAAACACCGAGGCCGCATTGGCAGGAGAAGGATTGCCGTTGTCATGTGCTCAAGAAGGCAGGTTTATAAACTCAGGGGTTGTTTGAAAATGTGATCACTACTCTGCTAATGAGTTAACAAATCTCACTCTGGAAAGGGTCCTTGCCTGCTTGAATGGGTCTCTGAGGCCCTGATTCTGCTGTGATCTAAAGGGTAGCTGAATTCCTATTTTATCTTATTTCCACTAAGGAGAATGGGACTGGCAGGACGCTGGACTCCATAGGGTTGGTGATATGCTCTGACCAAGCTGGAGAGGGGATAGAGATGGACCCTTACCTGGACACTCACCAAGGTGGAAATGAAGAGGAGGTATTGCAACTGGGCTCATGGACCCCACTGACTCTATCTCTTCTGAAGTCAGCTCAGGCTTGCACAAGGCAAACCCCCAAAACTGGTCAAAAATTAAAAATTCCTTAATCCATGCACAAAGTAAGTGTAGAGAATAAGGTGGGATCTGGATTCAGACTCACAAAACTCAGTGGGCCACCAAGATGGTTCCTAACAATCTTAATGAGACCTGTGTCTCTTAAACCTCAGTCTTCTCACCTGTAAAATGGGAGTACAATTGTTATGATGATTTAATAATGAGAAGTGAATGTTGGCACATAAGAGGCCCTTCAAAACTGCTCCTCATAAGGTCCAAATCCTAATCCCTGAAGCATGAGGATATGCTTACACCATAAAGGAGACTTGAAAATAGGAGGATTATTCTGGGCTGTCCAGGTGGGTCCAGTACAATCTCAAGGGTCTTTAAAGTGGAAAGAAGAAAGCAGAATAGGATTCCAGGGTGATGAAATATAAAGTACATATAACTTGAAGTCTCTGACTTTGAAGATGGAGAAAGGGCCCTGAAGCTAAGGCATATTTGGTGGGAAAGTCAAGGAGGAGAATCTTCTAGAAGGAAACACAGCCCTTGATTTCAGCCCAATGAGACTATTCAGATGTCTGACCTCCAGAACTGTAATATTGTAAATTTATATTATGTAAGCTTTTAAGTTTTATGTTATGTAAGCTCCAAAGTACTGAAGAACAATGGTGTCTCTCTGGAGACTAAGGTTACTAAGACTGCATCTGATACAGGCCATGGTCTTTGCAATCACTTGTTGTTATGCATCAGAGAGCTGGACAATGACTAAGGAGGATAGAAGGAGAGTTGATGCCTTTGAGCTGTGGTGCTGGAGAAGAGTGTTGAGGGTACCATGGACTGCTAGGAAAACAAACAGATTCATCCTGGAAAGGCTCAAAGCGGGCAGCTCCCTGGAGGCAAGGATTCTGAGGCTCCGTCTAACATACTTTGAACATGTTTTAAGGAAGGACTGGTCCTTGGAGAAGGACATCATGCTTGGTAGGGTGGAGGGACAATGCAGGAGGGGAAGGCCCTCTATGAGGTGGATTGATTCAGTGACTGGGATAATTGGGATGGGTGTATCGGAGATGGTGCGATTGGCACAGGACAGAGCGGAGTTTAGGGCTGTTGTACATAGGGTCGCTATGAGTCACAAGTGACTGCACATAACAACAACAACAACAAGCTTTTAAGTTAATGAACATTTGTTATAGTCACTATTGTTGTTGTTGTTGTTGTTAAGTGCTGTCAAGTTGTAGACGACTCATAGCAACCCTATGAATGAAAGACCTGAACACTTGTATAACTTCCATCTTTTCTCCAAGTTCATAGGGTTTCCAGAGGCAAGCTATTTCAGAAGTGGATGCCACTTCTGCTTCCAAGCTTGTTTTAATCAAGGAGCTCCGCCATGGGTAACTATTATCGCATTTGACGCATTAAAAACAAACAAATAAACAAAAAAACACCAAAGCAAAAACACCCAAACATTCCACGATGACCTTCCACCAAAACAAGAGAGCCCATCTTACAGAGTCTAGTTGCTCCTCCCAGTTTCCAAAATGGAGACAAGGTCTTGGCCTTAAATTCAAGTGTCCTCCTGGAGGTCTTATTGACTCTAAATATGAGGCTTAAATAAAGAAAACAATCTACACAGACCCTCAAACAAAACAAGAGTGCCATCATACAGCGTCAAGTCAATGGAAGTCCAAAATGGAAGACAAGAGCTTTGCAATATACATTGTTTTTGTTAAATGCCATCTACTACTAACCACATAAACAAAAGACTTTAACTTTGCTCTATAACTATTGTCCTTTCTCTAAGTTTATAGTTTCCACAGGCATGTTTAGGACGTGTATGCTACTCCGGCTTCCAAGCCTGTTTTAATGTGTTAGCTAACTAGATTTTGTCAACCATGTGTAATGTTATGGCACTTGACAGACCAAAGACACAATGTTCAGTATCACAGCAACCCATAGTTACCTCAATAGAGAGAAATGACAGAAGAGTGCTTTAACACTTAGGAGTGCTCATTTCAAAAATAATAACAACCAGTCAAGGGCTCAAGTGAATTTAAAAATGACTGCAGGTCCACCCATGCTTCAAGTTCCCCTTGGTTCCCATCAAAAAGCCTCTGGCGAGCCAGCCAGGTTCCAGAGAGCTTCCTCACCACAGAGAAGAGTGCACCTCAGAAGTCAAATATAGTCATTGTAGGAAACATTCTAGTTCCCTTAAACTCACTGATGTTGTGTAGGAACTGACTCTTAGCTGATGCTCTGGTAGGTTTTCAGAACTTGTAAATGGCACAGGAGGTGATAGATCATTTTTTTTTCCTCCTCAGGGGCCACTCTGATTTTGAATTGCCAGAGAGGGGTGACCTTTGGGTTATCAGCAAAAACTCATGGACTAAGATAAGAGAGTTCTTTGAGGGATGGAGCCCAGGCAAAATGTAGTCCGAGAGCCCAGATGTTGGTTTCAACTCTAATTTGGCTGCTTCCAGTACTGTGACTCACCTTTCCTTCCTATGCCTCAGTTTCCTCACCTGCAAAATGAAAGTAATGAAGTACTACTGCCCTATTAGGTGAGGGGAGAGGCCTTTATAAGCAAGGTTGTGGATGTTTGTCTTGGAAAAAGTACAGCCAGAGTGCTCCCTGGAGGCAAGGATGGTGAAGCTTTGTCTCACATACTTTGGACTTGTAGCTACGCAAAACTATTTGTTGGAAAGAGACATCATGATGGAGGGTCAGCGCAGGACAAGAAGACCCCCAGTGAAATGAATTGATATGGTGACTTCAGCAATGGGCTCTCGTGTGTCAGAGATGATGAGGATGGGAACAGGACAGGGCAGGATTCAGATCACCTGTCCTCGGGTGGCTAGGAGTCATGATCAACGTGACAGCAGCAGATCGCAACAACAAAGTCACCAGAGCAAGGTAAACACAGGCTTATTTACTAAGCTGTAGTAAACATCTTCGTGCGCTTACTCCATTCATGTTAGGGATTGGCAATTGGAAAGGAGGCTTAAATTCTATAGGAAAGTGGTGTGTGTGTGTGTGTGTGTGTGTAAGTTAAGCAGAAACTTTGGTGTAAAAAAAAACCCCTGAAGTTACACGCCATGCATACTAAGACTAATAACAAGCACATGCAAACCAAGGTTTCTCTTGCTTATTGGATAATCTGAAACTGTTAGTAGAATTGTTGTGATGATTAAATGAGATCATATGTATAAAGTTCTAGAATGGACCCAGGTACACAGAGAATCCTTAATCAAAGTAAGGGTATTCAGAGTTTAAACACAGATTTCAATAAGTAGCAAAAACGTCAAGAACTCTGATACGTTATGAGATGTCCTTTTAATTTACAGCTATTAGAGAATGGTCTTGAAGGCTTTGTGCTGGAGAAAACTGAGTTCATGTCCTTAATCTACCATTTCATTCTAGTCTTTGAATACAGCACTTGACTTCTCTGAAACTCAGTTTTATTGTCCATAAAATGGGGACAATAACAGTGCTGAAGGACTGTTGGAGGCTTTAAATTAGATAGTTAAAAATAATCTATAATCTGCTAAACTCAGTGCCTGGTACATAGTAGGCTCAAGACACAGTAACTGTTGTTATCATTGCCAAAACTGCTATTATCAGGGGCTGCCACTTGGGCAAAGTCTACCAGTAATTCAGAAGTGCTTCCAAAGACATTTCTGGCCTTAACATTCACAAACAGCAAAGAGAGAAAAGTATTATGTGGCCACCAATTATTTCATTGACTGACTAATGCCTGACACACAGATGGATTGGGGACATCTCTAGCAATAAGCAGCCCCAGGATGTTTGGACTCCAAGGGACGAATCCTAAGACCTGGCTCTAAACAACAACAAAAATCCTCTAAACAAACCACTGCTATCAAGTCAAGTAAAAATCATGGCAACCCTTGATGGGAGAAGACTGTCTCATCCTTCTTCCAAGGAGCAGCTTGTGGGCTCAAACCACTGACCTTTTGGTTAACAGCCCAAAACGGAATGCACTATATACTGCCAGGAATCACTGGGGATTTCAGACTTTTACTGTGTTTGGGGTGGGGATGTGTGGTGGTGAGGGCTAGAATAGCTGTGGCTACCTGGCCCAGCCATGGTGTCCCACATGCCTGAGCAGTGCTCAGGGCCCAAGGCCCAGATATCCCAGGACCTTCCTCCCCCAACTTATCCCTCCAGCCCCAGGAGCTGGAGACTAAACACTGTGGTTCTCTCTTCCCAATGAATACATAATCAACTCATAGGATGGGCTGAGATGACGGTTGTAATAAAACCGGTTCATTGCATCCCTCTACACAGAGCTGTTTAATGAACACGCGCCCGATGGTGCTCTGTGGCCCTTTTGAGCCAAATGCAAATGAAATACATTCTGAGGTATCATTTAATTAGCTCCAGGGGGTGGAAGGAATAGGGAAAGAGAGGCCATTATATAGAATTGAGGCAGAGAAAGGAGAGAGGTTTTCACGGGAGAGGATGGGAAACAGGATGGTGCAGAAAGAAGTGAAGGAAAGAAGATGAGAGTGAACAAATAAGAGAAAACAGGAGAGATGGACTATTTTTGTATTTGACTCTCTAAGGCCCCTTGAAAGGAGGTCAAGTTGGGCAATATCATTGATTCCCTTGGAAAAGTGAGGACCCCAAGTGCTGCTGTACACATCATGATGTGTTGTTGTTGTTACGTGTCATTGAGTTTTGTGACTCATAGCAACCCTGTTTACATTCACTATGAACTCTGCCCTATCCTGAGCCGAGCCAATCTCACCGTTTCCAACAGACCTAATCTCATTTCTCCAGACGTTGAGTCAATTAATCTCATCCTGGATCTCCCTTTCCTGCGCTGTCCCTCGACCTTTCCAAGCATGATGTCCCTCTCCAAGGACTGGTCCCCTTCTGGCCACATGCCCAAAGTATGTGAGACAGAGCTTCAAAATCCTGGGCCTCTAGGAGCAGCCTGGTTTCACCCTCTCCAGGACAAATCTGTTTGTCCTGGCAGTCCACGGCATGTTCAATACTCTGGTTAGAAATACAGCAATGGACATGATAGACAAGACCTCTCCCTTCATGGACACATCATAATGTGCGCATGCATGTCATATCTATGAATGCATGTGTGTGCATGTGTGTAAGTATGCACATACATGCAAAGGTGCATATAAGTGCAGATGGATATGAGGATGTTTTTGTGAGTGTATGTGTGTGCATTTCTGTGAGCAAATACATACATGAGCATTTGTGTGTTTGTAAATGCATGCACATGGATATTAAGAACAGGTGTGTTTTAGTGTATGTATGTGATAGCATGTAACAATGTGGGTGTGATACATGAGGTGGTGTGTGTACAATGTGGGTGTGATAGCATGTAACAATGCATGAGGGAGTGAGAGAGAAGAGTGTGAATGAGTATGTGGATGTATGTGTGTGAGAGTGAATGTGTGTGTGAAGATATGTGAAGTGTCTATGTGTGTGTGTGTGTGTGTGTAAATGGAAGTACCTGCTCATGTGATTGTCCATCTCGTCCTGCATTTGGAGACGTAAGAATGAATCTGAGCTGGTCAGCTAGAGGATGAGAGGCCACATAGAAGGAACTGGACAACTCCCACTGGACAACCTGCCAAGAAGATAGACATGTGAGTGAAGCTGAACTAGATCATCAAGCTGGTTTTGACCCACCAGCTGACAACAGAATCATGAAAAATGCCCCAGCATAGATTAAGTTAAATCCATCTACACCTGTGCAGTTGCAGGGTCAAACAATACCACTGACGGCTAAATTAAGAGTGGCTGTTTGGTGTCAAGTTTTAGAGTTGTTGTTATGTGCCATCAAGTCTCCTGTGACTCATAGCAATCCTATGTACAACAGCCCTAAAACCTGCTCTATCCTGAGCCAATCTTATTGTCTCTGATACACTTATCCCCATTATCCAGTGACTGAATCAATCTATATCATCGAGGGTCTTCCACTCGTGCACTGCCCCTCCACCCGCCCAAGCATGACATCCCTCTGCAAGGACTGATCCCACCTTGCAACATGTCCAAAGTATGTCGGACGAGCTTCAGAATCCTTGCCTCCAAGGAGCAGCCTGGCTTCACCCTCTCCAGGACAAACTTGTTTGTACTCTTCTCCAGACTCAAAGCTCAAAGGCGTCAACTCTCCTATCATCCCTAGTCATTGTCCAGCTCTCTGATGCATAGTAAGTAATTGCAAAGGCCAAGGCCTCTATCAAGCACATCTTAGTCTCCAGACTAACATCGCTGCTCTTCAGTACATTGGAGAGGTCTCTGACAGCAGACTTTCCTAATACAATTTGTCTTTTGTTTTCCTTGCTGCTGGTACAAAGAGTGTTGATTGTGGAGCCAAGCAAACGGAAGCTATCAAAAATTTCAATCTCTTCACCATCTATCATGATATTGCCAACTATCATGATGAACTAGTTGTCTGTGTGTGTGTGTGTGTGTGTGAGAGAGAGAGAGAGAGAGAGTGAGAAAAATTTATGTTTAGAATTAGCCAGCTAGACTAGATTTAGATGATCCCAATTTTGTTGGCAACATCCAAAGCATCATAATCAGGAGCAAGTCGAACATAGGCCTTCTTCTCTCCATCAG
>NW_006399902.1:2638477-2640279 GCF_000299155.1 Elephantulus edwardii | reverse complement strand
GACCTTAGCCACATCAATGTCATAGAGCTTCTTTACAGCTTGTTTAATTTGGTGCTTGTTGGCCTTGACATCCACAATGAACACAAGTGTGTTGTTATCTTCTATCTTCTTCATGGCTAACTCAGTGGTCAGGGGAAATTTGATGATGGCATAGTGGTCAAGCTTGTTTCTCCTGGGAACGCTTTTCCAGGGATATTTGGGCTTGCCCTCGGATTCTCAGTGTCTTAGGCCACTAGAAGGTGGGTGACGTGCGGATCTTCTTCTTTTTTTTTTTTTTTTTTTGGCTGTGGACGCCCTTCAGGACTGCCTTCTTGGCCTTTAACGCCTTTGCTTTGGCTTCAGTTTTGGGAGGGACAGGGGCTTCCTTCTTTGCTTTCGGCGCCATCTTCGTAGAAAGGCAAACTAGTTGTCTTTTGAAGTTTTGGGGTGGTATGTATCAAAACACAACTAGTTCACTGAGCATAATGCTCTCTAGTCCCTCCCAAGTTAGGTAATAATTTACAAAGTCATTGCTCCTGATTGCTACCTAGTATTCCATTGTAGGATGTGCCATAATTTCTCAATCTATTCATTTGTGGTTGGACATTTGGGCTGGCTCAGTCCCACAAGGATAAATATTGTATAATTTTTTTGTATTATAAAATATATTATAGAATGAGTATAAGGATCCAAGAGGGATAGGCGAAGTTGGAAGCAGAGGGATGACGATGTGCAGGGGGAGAGAGGGATTAATCATGGGGTTGTACAATTTGACGGTTGTAGGGGTGAGGGAAATGAAAAGAATTTGTTCTTGAAAAAAATGTATTCAGATTTTGTAAATAAACTAATAGAAAATGTAAAAAAAAAGATGCATTGGTTTTCAGAAATGTGTAAACTCAGTTTCAATATTTTCTCATCTATCATAATATTGCCTATTGGTCTGTTGTTGTTGTTGTTATGTGCTGTTGAGTTGCTTGTGACTCATAGCCACCCTGTGTACAACAGCCCTAAACCCTGCTCTATGCTGTGCCAACCTCACTGTCTGCGACATACCCACCCCAGTAACCCCAGCCACTGAATCAATCTACCTCATAGAGGGCCTTCCCCTCCTGCACCATCCCTCTGCCCTCCCAAGCATGATGTCTCTCTCCAAGGACCGGTTCCTCCTTACAACATGTCCAAAATATGTCAGACAAAACCTCAGGATCCTTGCCTCCAAGGAGCAACCCGGTTTAACCCTCTCCAGCATGAATCTGTTTGCTTTCTTAGCAGTCCCTGGTGCCCTCAATACTCTTCTCCAGCACCACAGCTCAAAGGCATCAATTCTTCTTCTATACTCCCTAGACATTGTCCAACTCTCTGATGCATAAGAAGTGATTGCAAAGACCATAACCTGTATCAGACGCACCTTAGTCTCCAGAGAGACACCATTTCTCTTCAGTACTTTAGAGAGGTCCCTAACAGCAGACTTTCCCATGGCAATACACCTTTTAATTTCCTGGATGCTGGTGCCAAGAATGTTGACTGTGTAGCCAAGCAAACTAAAGCTGTGAACAATCTCAATCTCTTCATCATCCATCTTGATGCAACCAATTGGTCCAGTGATAAGAATCTTTGTCTTCTTGATATTGAGTCTCAATCCATATTGAAACCTGCAGTCCTTGACCCTCTGCAGCAAGCGTCATCTGCATAATGCAGACTGGATAGATCTTCCACCAATCCTGACACCACATTTCTCCTCATAGAGCCCAGCCTCCTGGATAATCTGTTCTGCATACAGGTTGAAAAGGTATGGAGACAGGACACATCCCTGGCTTATGCCC
>NW_006399902.1:2618292-2633092 GCF_000299155.1 Elephantulus edwardii | reverse complement strand
GTGCGGTTGGTGCAGGATAGAGCAGGGTTTAGGGCTGTTGTACATAGGGTCGCTATGAGTCGGAAACGACTCGACGGCACATAACAACAACAACAACAGTAGAATCCATTAGTCCTGGTCATCTGATTAGTCACAGATAGCTGATGAAAGGCTGAGCAGGCCAGGTGGTTTGCATCTCCCTAAGGCTGCACCATATAACAGGTTCTGGTGGAATAATTGATTACGTGCTAACTAAAAGGTCAGTAATTTGAACTCACTGGTTGTTATGTGAAAGAAGGCATTTGATGATTCCTCCTGTAAGGATTGTTTTTGTTAAAAACAATTCTTTGAGTTGGCTCTGCTGTTGTGTACAACTTAACACAACTGTGCCCAATTCTATGGCACCCTCACAACCTCTCCACCTGTGTCAATCCATCTCCCCAAGAGTCTTCCTTTTTGCTGACCTTCTTCTACTACTTCACTGAGGACTTTCTCCAGGGACTGGCCCCTCCTGATAACATGTTCAAAGCAGGTAATACAAAGTTTTTCTATGCTCAGTTTTAGAGCACACCCTGGCTGCACTTCTGTCAAGGCAGATTGCTTTGTTCTGTTGACAGTCCATGATATTTTCAGTATACTTTGCCAACACCACTGTTTAAAGGCATACATTCTTTGATCTCCCTTATTCATTGTCCAACCTGTATATGCCTAGGAAGCGATTGAAGAACACCATGGCGTGGGCCAGGTGCAACTTAGTCCTTAACGTGATACCCTTGCTTTTTAGCACCTTTAGCACTTGAGTTTCTTTGAAGCTGACTTGCTGAGTGCAGTATGCATTTGATTTTTGGATTGCTGCTCCCATAAAGATTACAGCCGAGGAAACTCTATGGAATAGTTCTACCCTGTCCACTAAGTTTTCCCTGAGTCAGAATTGAGTCAGCAACACACAGCAACAATATAGATTAGAGTAACACTCCCAGAGAACAAATTTTAGTACTACTACTGTTATTTTTTTTCCCCTGAATAATCTGTTCTGCATGTGTATTGAAAAGTTATGGAAATAAGACAACCATACATACACCGAGCATGCATCCTTCCCAATTCGGAAGCATGCACTGTTCCCTTGCTCTGTTCTGCTTGCTGAAACTGAGGAAGACCTGAAACACTTGCTGGGGAAGGTCAAGGACTGCAGCCTTCAATATGGACTGAAGCTCAATATCAAGAAAACAAAGATTCTCACCACTGGGCCAATTGGCAGTATCAGTGTGAATGGTGAAGAGATTGCGATAACAGTTTTAGTCTGCTTGGCTCCACAATCAAAACTGGCACCAGCTGCCAGGAAATTAAGACGTATTGCATTAGGAATGTCTGCTATCAGAGACCTCTCCAAAGTGCTGAAGAGCAATGACGTCATTCTGGAGACTAAGGTGCGCCCGCTACAGGCCATGGTCTCTGCAATCAGTTGCTATGCATCAGAGAGCTGGACAATGACTAGGGATGATATAAGGAGAATTGATTCCTTTGAGCTGTGGTGCTGGAAAAGAGTATTGAATATATGGACTGCTAAGAAAACAAACAGGTTTATCCTGGAGAGAGTTAAATCAGGCTGCTTCTTGGAGGTAAGGATTCTGAAGCTTTGTCTTACATACTTTGGGCATGTTGCAAGGAGGGACCAGTCTTTGGAGGATGTTACGCTTGGGAGGGTGGAGGGACAGTGCAAGAGAGGAAGACCCTCGATGAGACGGATTGATTCAGTGACTGGGGTGATGTGGGTGGATGTGTCAGAAACAATAAGATTGGCACACGATAGAGCAGGGTTTAGGGCTATTGTACACGAGTCAACATGGGTCGCAGGTGACTCAACAGCACATAGCAACAACTGTTGTTATTAAGTGCTTATTAGAAGCAAGAACAGTGAAACTTTGTACCATATGCTTTGGGCATGTTGTCAGGAAAAACTAGCCTTTGTAAAAAGACATTGTCCTGGGGAAGGTAGAGGGTCAGAGGAAGAGAGGAAGACCCTCAACAAAATGGATTGACACAGTGACTGTAACAATGGGCTTGAGCATGGCGGAGACTGAAAATACTACAGGATAGGGCAAAGTTCAGATCTCCCATTCATAGGATCATCATGAATCATAGAGCCCTTAAGGGCACCTAACAACAACTGCTATCATAATATGTTAAGCCTCAACTAAATATCTCAACATAGAGAGATGAGCTGGCCCAGTGGACAGAAAGCAATGCTACCAAGCCAAAGGTGGGTGACTTTTAATCCGCTGCCCTCGGGCCTGTCTTTCATTGTTTTAGTTCAGACATTGCTCTAGGTCAGATAGCCCTGGTGTACAAGTTGCCATACAGCGGTCCCTTGTGGTTGCTGTGATGCTGAACACTGTGACACTGATGTGTCAAATGCATGAATGGTTGGCTACACAATGTGGACAGAGAGTAGGGTGGAGCTCCCCGGTTAAAACAAACTTGGAAGGAGGAATGGCATCCACTTCCGTAATAGCTTGCCTCCTGAAACCCTCTGAACCTGGAGAGAGGATGAGAGACATCCAAGCATTGAGGACTCTCCTTCATAGGGTTGGCTATGAGTCGCCTGCGACTCTACAGCACTTAACAACAACAGCAATTAAATATCAAGCATTTTGCAAAGAACTTCAAACTTCTTATTGAATTCTTAACAACACCCCGTGAGGAAGATGAGTCTCCATTATGATTCATCATAACCTCCATTTAACAGATAAGAAAACTCAGGTTCCAAGAGGTTAAGCAAGCTACCACAGAATTGTTAGACTTCTGCAGGATTAATTTCTGAAAATTCAACAATAGCTACATAACCATTCACACAATTGTTTATTCAGAGTGGGCGTCTCCTGTATGTGGTGAGAGCTCTATCAGGGTGGAGACTGGGTCCTTTCCCTTCACTGCTACATCTCCAGCATTCATCTCAGCACCTGGCACATAGCTTGACAGCTGACTTGAATTCCCAGGGTCTCAAGCCCTCCCACCTCCCACTAGTCCTGTGATTCCAGGGCTCTGTGATGGAGCGTGGGGTGGGGAGCTGCCATGCAGGCTGCCTGCCTCGCTGAAGACAATTTGGAGAAGATAGGCTCTAAGAAGAGCAGCTGTGATTAACTCAAATGAACTGTAAAATTGTTTTTGGTTTAAAGGCTTTGCTTACTGAGGTATCAGGTTGGGGGGGGCAGGGTATAGGAAGGAGGGGGTCCAACAGCCCTCAGGGATGCCACCCCCCACATCTCAGTCAGCAGATGCTGGCCAACTGTCTGCCATGTACCTGGTCCTTTGCTGGGTCCTGGGGTTCAGAAACAGAAGGAAAGTGGCTGTGGGGGTGCTTACAGCCTGGCTGATGGAAAGAGGAAAAACTGACAAAAGTCCAAAAAGCCAGAGAAGCATTTGTATAGAGTGAGATATGGGAGCTTTTTAGGAGCATGGAGGGAAGGGCCAAGTGAAGAAAAGGGATAATGAGGCAGGGGGACGGGAGGGAGGAGCAGGGCTCCCAGCCTGCTCAAACAAGCATTGATCATCTTGGTAAACATTATGCAGTAGGGTTCAAATCCACTTCTCAGCTGAGTGATCTTGGCCAAATGTTCCCCCTTGCTGGGCATTAATTTCCTGTCTGTAACATGGAGCCAGTAATTGACCCTACAGAGCTGTTGTGAGTTTTGAATGAGATCAAGTACATTTCTTCTATATGCATCGGCTGCTAAGCTGAACCAAGAAGGTGTGTATCAGGGAGTTGGAGGTGTGGGGAAGAATGTTCTAGAAAGATAGCCTAGTGCTTACAAAGGCAGAGGACACATGGGGAGCTGTGAAGCCAGAACGTGAGGTGAGGTGGTGAGTGGAGGTTGGAGAGGGCTGTGTGGCCAGTTCATGCAGGGCCTGGTTTTCTGGATTACACTGTTAGGCTTTGAGAAAGTATGGTATGTGATTGTGAGCTGTAGACAGTGAACCAGGGGCTGGAGTCCAGGTGACCAGGACAGCTATTCACTGATTTGGGAGAGAAGACAGAGGCCTGAACAAGGTGAGGACAATGTGGACAGAGGTGGCATGAGAAACATCGGGTGGGCGGACTAGAAAACGGCTTCTGTGGAGGCTGCAGGGAGGTGGCAGTTCAGGAAGGGTGAGACCCAGCTCTCTGGCTCACAGGACACCATGTGTTGGCTAAGCTTGAGGCTGAGATACTGGGGAAGGAGGAGGCACTGAGGATAAGAATTCTATGCCACAAGCCCCTGACCTGTGCCAGTGTGTTGGGCAATGTCAGACTTTTCACCCACAAAGTTCCTACTGCACTTGAACTGTGGGGAGGGGATGTCCAGACTCCTTTCTTTCATGTAGAATCTCCTCTGAGGCCAGGAGCTGATCTGGTCCACCTGACCCAGCCGTTCTACCCTCTGCAAGCCCTCAAGTCACCATATCCAGCCTATGGGAGCTCCTTCACCTCAAACACCCTCACTCATCCAGCTATGGTTGATGACAACTTTGAACGGCCTACCTCGTGCCCATTTCCTCCTCTTCATAGAGAGTGGATGTCTCCACTCCCCCTTTGCAGTGATGCAGAAACAGCCCTGGGTTCACTAGGGAGAGAAAGGGCACAGGGAGGACGAAACCCCTCCTCACACAGTCAGGACTCATGTCCAGGATCTCAGAAGCTCAAACCAGGAAAGAGCTGGGAACTGGGGGTCGGGGAGACAGATGTGAGAGAGGCTCAGTGACAGGAAGAGCGAGTGCCAAGACAGAGAAGGAGGCAGAAGGTGGACTCTGGACCTGGCTATGCCCCCTCCTCAGTGGCCCTGGTTCTGAGAGAGTTATTTGGGGTGGGAGTTTATTGGACCTCACATGTTATTCCTTCTCTGGTTGAGCCACCCAGAGAAAAGGAATCACTCTCCATCCAATTAATCTAATTAAAGGTAATCAAGCTGTGGAGATCTGTGCAGCAGGGTGAGTGATTAGGAAAAATTACTTCTTGCAAAGAGTTGGAATTTAATTTTTACTCCATAATCTAAAGTCCAAATAGAGACAACTCGTTTCCCTACTGGCCCTGGATGAGAGTCAAGGTTTTTCTGAAGAGGAAGCATCAGTCAGAGACAGGGTCAACTGGCAGAGGGGATCTGGGGATGGAAGTGGCTCGCAGGCTCTGGAATGACTGGACTCTCAAGGCCACCACCCCTCTAGCTCGGAACAGTCATGCCCACCACATCCTTCCCATTCCAAGACAAATTCACACTGCATCCTTCATTCTCTTTTTTTAACTTTTTATTTCTTTCCCCCCCATTTATGTACAAAATTCAAATACAAATTTGAACAAATTCTTTCCATTTCTCTTACCCCCACCCATCAAATTGTACAACCCAGTGATTAATCCCCTCTGCCCCCTGCCTATCCACAACCCTCTGCTTCCAGCCTCTTCCATCCCTCCTGGATCCTTATGCTAATTTTACAATAACAGTTTTGTATAATATTTATCCTTGTGGGACTGAGTTAGTTTACTTAGCACAATGCTGTCCAGTTCCTCCCAAGTTAGGTAATGATTTCCGAAGTTATTTCTCCTGTGTGCTGTGTAGTATTCCATTGTGTGAATGTACCATAATTTCTCAATACATTTGTTTGTGGTTGGACATCTGGGCTGTTTCCATGTTCTTGTGATGGTGAATAATGCTGCTATGAACATTGGAGTACACACCTAAGTTTGTGCCTCAGTTCCCATATTCTCAAGGTATATTCCAAGTAGTGGAATAGGTGTGTCATAGGGAATTTCTATGTTCAGCTTTTTGGGGAAGCGCCAAACTGTCTTCCAGAATGGTTGCACCATTTTACAATCCGACCAACAAAGTATAAGAGTTCCTTTCTTGCCACATCCTCCCTAACATCTATTACTTGCTGCTCTGTTAAACTTTACCACTCTTGCTGGAGTGAGATGGTACCCCTTTGTGGTTTTGATTTGCGTCTCTCTTATTGCCAGTAATTTGGAACATTTCTTCATGTGTCTGTTTGCCATTTGAATGTTTGTGAAAATTCTTTCCATGTCTTTTGCCCATTTTGTAATTGGACTAACAGTCTTTTCACTCTTGAGTTCTAGGCTGTTGTTCATTCAACTTAAGTCAGTCATATGCATGCCCTAAAAAAGCCTGTATACACATTCAATGGGCACTCACACACACAGTCACACACAGATACAGGTGTATACACACATGCACAGATACACATGGAAGCAAGCACAGGCATCCACAGGCACACTTCACACACAGGTACACACACTCAGAGAACATACCGCATGTAGCCACCTCACACAGAAGCACTGACAGTCAGCAGTCCTGAGTTCAGTTCCCACCTCTGTCACTAACTGTATTTGTGAACATTTAGAGCCCTTTCCAGAGTCTCAGTTTCCCAATCTGTAATGAGACTTAGATCTCTTTTCTTGGGCTTTTTCCCTCACTTGCCTCTTGTCATCTTTTAAATTGACACACATGCAGAAAAAAAAGAAAATAAAATCGGTGCCTGATTTTCACAGGTAAGTCAGTGTGCCACTTCAAGAGCATCATCAGCAAGCTGAGAACTCCCCACGCATGACTGCAGAGCCCCAGCCAGGACCCAGGAACAGAGGGGGATTCACTGGCCCTTCCCAAAGCACACCTGCTTCCAGTCAGAGACTTATCCCGGTTCCTGGTGCTGAAATTTATCAGCCAGTACTAGTTCCAGCCAGGGTTCGCCCTCCCACTGCCCAGAATCAGCACTGCCATCTGCTCCTTTCAAAGTCACCTAGGCCACCTGGCTTACTGTTCTCCAACCAGCTGTGGTGGATTTCTGTCCACAAACATGCAGCCCCAGAGCCACAGAAACACCTCTTTGCCCTCTGCCCTTCTCTGCCTTCACCCCACTCTCTGATCAGCAGAGAAAAGCCTAGGAGCAGGACCCAGGTCCCTAAACTGCAGGCCTGCTGCAAAGGGGAGGGTAAAGCTTGAGCAGCTCTTTCCTGGTTAGTGTTTAACTTGCAGTTTCTAAAGGCCATCAGGAGCCCCACAGAGCAAACATTTTCTCTCTTAATGACATTGCAGTGGATTAAGGAGGGATCCACCTTCCAGAGAGTGTTAGAGAGAGGCCGTCCATAACCCAAGATAGGCTAGCCTGCCAGATGGAATAACTTTCCAGAGACATACCCACATGAGAGAGAACATCCCATCTCTACAGCCAACAATCTTGGCCTGGTCTCGTTAGCTAGGGCTCTAAGGAGTGGGAGTAGACACTCAGATACAAGAGTGGGAGGACAGTGACACTGGCTGAGGTTCGCCTGACAATAATGATCTCTCATTCATGTTAGGTAGTAGTTTACACAATCATTGCTCCTGTGTGCTGCATAGTATTCCATTATGTGAATGTACCATAAATTCTCAATCCATTCATTGTGATTGGGCATTTGGGCTGTTTCCATGTTCTTGCTATGGTGAATAACGCTGCTATGAACATTGGTATACAAGTTTGTGTTTGTGTCTCAGTTCTAGTTTTCTCAGGGCAATGGTTTTGTAAATTACTACCTAACATGGGAGGGGATGGAGAACATTATGCTAAGTGAACTCAGTCTCATAAGGACAAAGACTGTATAAGACCATTATTTTAGAATGCGTATGAGAATCCAAGGGGAGGGGACTTAATAACCGGGTCATTCAGTTTAATGGGTGGAGCAAGGGATGGGTAAATGAAAGGGGGAAGATCCAGTGTTAAAAAACAATGTACAGAAATTTTATGAACTTTGCATATAAACCAATATATTAAAAAATTGTTATATCTAAAATACTTAAAAAATTAAAAAAAAAATGGTCACCCAATCCAAATGGCCCACAAACTGGTGGTCATTCAATTCCATGGGCTATATTATTACTCAAGTTTCCTTAAGGATGGGTTTACTGTACCCTTTTTGGTAATCATTAGGGAAATAAATCCATGAACTATTGTACATCTAACTGATGGAATTATTATGCAACCAATAGGAAGCATAGTTGCAAAGCTTATCTGGCTCCATGAGAGGGAAAGAATAGAACCCATAGCTGCCCATGGAAGTATCTCTGCAGACAAGATCATAGGTTGTTGCTGTCAGTTCGCCAGCAACTTAACAGTGACACCCTGATGGGAGTAAGCATGATGGAGATACACCACTCTGGGAGAGGATCAGAGAGTCAATCCAGCTCAATTTTGTTGGGATCTGCACTGCACTTACATAAACAGGAAGACCAGATAGGGTGGGCTTACAAATGTGGGACATGTGGATTGGTTAGGAGAACCTCAGCCTCCTGTGAACCACTCCCAGCTCAACAAATGCGGCAGCTGTCTTGTCTTCCCAGGTGTCAAGCTTTCTCAAGCTGGTATAGCCAAACACAGGGGAGCTTTCTCTACCCCTCATTAAAGGCTGTTGGGAGGCTTGCACTTATCTGGAGCTTAGGCAATCTGTCCTGGCCAGAGACACCCCCTTCCTCCCCAAGATTCTATAACAATAGGTGATTTCTAGTTTTTTCCATTATTTTCCTATATTTAATGATTCTGTTTTAAGAATCAGTGAACATTATACACCTCTCATTTTTCTATTTCTAAGGTGTGAACTGTATAGCATCACTTAAGCTTTCTCTGTGCCTTTAAGTCATCAGTCTAACTCCTACAACATCTAGGGTAGCTCCTGAGAGTTTACTTTTTTTAAAAAAACTGTGGTTCTAGTAAAAGCTTACAAAGAGATTGAGTTTTCATTTATTCATTGTTGCACGTTTTCCTCCCTACCAGTCCCCCAATTTACTTCAGAATGCATCTCCTGTTCCAGATTACTAATTTTCATATGTATAATGTCTAATCATCCAGTCCTTTCAGATTTTCCTTTAATTTGCTTATACTAGTGTAGTATATTATTCTATAAAGTATAATTCATTATCTATCCATCTTTTTGCTGCTCTCCACCTATCTCCTTTCTATCTTATTTTTATAACAGTGGTCTTATGCAATATTTGTCCTATTGTTATTGAAATATTTCACTCAGCTTGTCTTCCAGGCTCATCATGTTGTGTAATGTTTTACTGTGGTACATTCACACAATGGAATTGAAAAACAGTGAACTAGGTGCAACAATGAATGAATGAAAACTCAACCTTTCTGTAAACTGTCATTAAAATGATAACTTAAAAATCTTCGAAGCACTCCCTCAAAAACAACAACAACAGCAACAACAAAAGAGCAAACTAACAATGAACTTATAAGTTGTACACAACACTACACAATATTCAGAGACTCTTTACTTTTAAGTCTGCTCTCTCTGGGAGTTTTTTTCTCTACTTTCCACCATACCAGTCTCCAGATGTTGCTTTTGGCTGGTATTAGTGTTCCTTATAGCACTCCCCTACCAATCTTCTCAATTTCTTTGGAATACTGTTTGAGATCCTTATAATTTACAGAAAACACTGCATTATTTATTTACACTAGACTGTAATCAATTAAAGACAGAAACTGACCACAAAACTGGCATAGGTAAGCAAGACTTCATTAAGTCCAAAGGCAAAGAAAGCAACATACCATTACAGCAAATGCTAAAGATAATACAACAAAGCCTATAATTAAAATACTAATTGAAGAGATAGATTGAAATACCAAAACCTGTCTTAATAATTCAACAGAAGACAGAAAAGAAAGAAAAAGGAAGCAATGAATACATGAAGGAAATAGAACACAAACAGAAGGATGATAGATGTCAATATGGACACAATCAAACTAAAAACTTAAATTCACTGTCATTAAGTCAGAAATAGATCATAACTGACCTTCCAGTGAGTTTCCAAGGTCACACATCAGGCAAGAGATTTCCTACCTCTTTTCTACAGAGCTACTGGTAGATTCAAACCACCAGAGAGTTGCTACTTTTGGGTTAGGTGTTCAACTCCTTTTGAACTATGCCACCCTTGGACACAATACTGAACACAAAATCTGTGATTCTTGGATTAATTAAAAAACAGCCAAATAACATTTATAAAATATACACTTAAACCTGAAGACATAAATGTTGTTGTTGTGTGCTGTCAAGTTGGAACCGATCCATAGCTAATCTTCAAGTGGGTTTCATAAGCAGTTATTCACAAGGGAGGAGAATGACCACCCTTCTCCTGTGGAGCAGCTTGTGGATTTGAACCACCTGTCTTTGGGATTTCAGTGCAGCTTCTTACCACTAGGCCACCAGAGTACCTCTAAAGATACCAATCGATATACAGAAAAACCGATAGGGAAAGATACACCAGTCATACATTAAGCATAAGAAAGCTAGAGTGGCTATAGCAAGTCAGAGAATGTAGAGTTCAAGGCAAAGAATAAATCAGAGATAAAAAGGAACTTATCAAACAGGCCAAGTTTTCAAGAATGTAAGAATAAAAGAGAGAAAGGAAATTGCTAGTCAAGAATGTTAGAGTAGACATCTTGGACAGATTATAATGGTATAAAAGCGGTAATAACAGACTATTTTGAAAAGTTTTGGGCAATAAACTCAACAACTACATAAAGCTTGATAAATTTCTTGAAAAATGAACAGAGGAAATAGAAACTCTAAAAATTCCTATGGCTAATACTTAAATTGAATTAATAATTTATAATCGTTATAAAAAAACTGCAGGTTTCATTATGAATTCTACCTAGTGTTCATGAAATAATGTTAGTCTTCTACAAATTTTCTCAAATTACAGGAGAAAGGGGATCATTTCATAATCCATTTTAAAGACAGCAGAGCCCTGACACTAAGCCTTGACAAAGATATTGGGGGTGGGGGTGGGGTAGGAAATAAACCCAGGAATATGAATGGGGGAGAAAATGACTACAAATATTGTTTTTGTTGTTGTTGTGTACTGTAGAGTTGAAACAGACCCATAGCTGACCCTCCGGCAGGTTTTCAGAAGCAATTAATCACACGAAGGAAATTGATCATCCTTCTCCGTGGCCTCGAACAGCGCGCCTCTGGAATTGCAGTGCAACTTCTTGCCAATAGGCCACCAGAGCATTTAGCACACTGAATTAAAAAATATATAAAATAATAAAGCAACATGACTAAATGAAAATTATCCCAGGAATACAAGATTTGCTCTATATTTGAAAATTAATCAAAGTAATTGATTATGTACAAACCATATTGACAGCATAAAAATAAGAAATGAAAAAAAAACAAAAAAAAAAAAGAAAAGAAATGATATAATCATCTCAGCAGATACAGGAAAGCATCTTAAAAACCCAACATCCATTCATGACAAAAACTTTCCTATCTGATATTATATTAGAGGTAAAATTTTCTTTGTTCTCATGTTGTTATGTTATGTGCTATAGAGTTGCCTGCAACTCATAGTGACCCTATGCACAACTGTCCTAAATCCTGCTCTATCTCTTGCCAATCTTATTTTCTCTGACACACCTACCCCCATCACAACAGTCACTGAATCAATCCACCTCATTGAGGGTCTTCCTCTCTTGTGCCATCCCTCTACCCTCTCATGCATGACGTTCCTCTCCAAGAACTGGTCCTGCCTTGTAACAGTCCAAAGTATGTCAGACAAATACTTTCATAAAATATAAGGAATACACAAAACTCTTTGAATATTATAAATTGTTGAACTCTCAGCTGCTGCCTGAAAGGTTGCAGGTTCAAGTCTATTCAAGGGAGCCTCATAAGAAAGATCTGGTAACTTGCTTCTGAAAAATCAGCCATTGAGATCCCTACGGAGCATAATTCTAGTCTGACACACATGGAGTGGTCACGTTGTTTTTGTTATGTGCCAACAAGTTGCCTATGACTCATAGTGACCTTATGCACAATAGCTCTGAACCCTGACCTATCCTGGGCTAGTCTCGCTGTTTCTGACAAATCCAACACTATTATTTCAGTTATGTATCAATGAATTTCATCTAGGGTCTTCCTCTCTTGTTCTGTCCCTCCACTCTTCCAAGCAGGATGTCCTTCTCCAGGGACTGGTCCTTCCTGGCACCATAGCCAAAGTATGTGAGCCAGTTTTAAAATGTTTACATCCAAGGATCACCTTGGTTTCACCCTCTCCAGGACAAACCTGTTTGTTCTTTTGGAAGTCCATGGACTGTTCAACACTCTTCTTTAGCACCACAATTCAAAGGCTTCAATTTTTCTTCTGTTATCCTTTTGTCACTGTCTAGCTCTCTGATTCATAATAAGTAATAACAAAGACCATGGCCTGAATGAGATCCACCTAAGTTTCCAGACTGACATTGGCACTGTCTTTAGCACTCCGGAGAGATCCCTGATAGCAGGTTTTCCCAGTGCAACTAATTTTTTTTTACTTCCTGTTTTCTGATGCCAAGATTGTTGATTGTGGAACCAAGCAAGCTAAAATTGTTAACAATCTGAATCTCTTCTCCACCTATCACAGTTCTGCCAGCTGGCCAAGTGGTGAGAATTTTTGTCATCTTGATATTGAGCTTCAATCCATATTGAAGACTGCAGTCCTTGACCCTCTGCAGCAAACACTTTAAGCCCTCTTCATTTATAGCAAGCAAGGTTGTGTCATCTGTGTAACACAGGTTGTTAATGAGTCTTCCTCTAATTCTGATGCCACATTCCTCCTCACAAAGACCAGCCTCCCAAATGATCTGTTCCACCTATAGATTGAAAAGGTAAGGTGACAAAACACATCCCTGACACACTCCTTTATGGATTTTGAATCATGCAATGATTCTTTGCTCTGTTATGATGACTGCTTTGCGTTCCAAGCATAGGTTTCATAGGAGCATGAGCAGGTGTTCGGGATTCTCATTCTTCTTAGTGTTAGCCACAATCTGTTGTGATCCATACAGTCAAATGCCTCTGTTAGTCAATGAACCACAATTAGACATTCTTCTAGTATTCTCTGCACTCAATCAAGATCCATCTGACATTGTCTATGATGTCCCTAGTGCCATGGTCTTTTCTAAACCCAGCTTGTATTTCTGGTGGTTCTCTGGTGGTTCCAGTCATTTTTGGATAATCTTCAGTTGTTATGAGTTGGCATCAACACAGCAACATTTTTTTAACTAGGCAAACTTAACAAGTTGCATAATGTAGGTATGAACAAAACTATACATGACATATTTTATTTTAACAAGTTACAGGATGCAAATCAAAATACAAAACCAAATTATAACAGATGTTAGTGAACTGAACTGGCATTGAGCCAAATCTTGCCAGCTACCTGTTTTTATAGGGTCCTTGAACTAAGAATGGTTTTAAAAAGTTTTAAATAGTTGAAAACAATCCAAAAATAACGTTTTATGAAGTGTGAAAATTACATGACATTCAAATTTTAGAGTCTATAAAACAGTTTTGTTGGAATACAGCCCAAGGTTTTTATTTATGTATTGTCTATGGGTTCTTCTCTGCTGTGATGGCACGGTTGAAGAGTTATGACAGAAGCTGTATGATCTGAAAAGCATAACATATTTACTTACTGGATCTTTACAGAAAAAAGTTGCTAACTCTATGCTAGCAATAAATAATTATTTTTAAAAGGTAATTTTCAATAGCATCAAAACCATATATGTAGGGAGCTCTGGTGGCCTATTGATAAGGAGCTGTGGTGCTAATCCAAAGGCAGACGATGCAAATCCATCAGCTGCTCCACGGAAGGTAGATGGGCAGTCAACTCCCATGTGATTTACCGCTTCTGAAAATGCACTAGAAGGTCAGCTATGAATTGGTTCCAACTCAATACACAAGAAGGCACAATACAACAAGAAGAATTTTTTAAATGTACAATACTGCTACCCAGAAGACTATAAACGATTTCAGAGCAAAATTAAAGAATATCTAAAGAAACCCAGAATGTCATGCTATGTTCAAGGATTGGAGGACTCAATATTGTTATGATGTCAAGCCTTCCCAAACTGAACTATGGATTTAACTCATGTATGCAAAGGACTCAATCAGAACTGTTTTTTGTCTATAGAAATCTCTGTGGAAATTAAGAACCTTGTTCTAAATGATATACAAGTATAGAACAAACAACAACAGGATTTCACAATTAAACAGTCCAAATGTGTCTTAAAACAAAGCAAAATTTAAAAAAAACCAACACGTTGGAGGATGTATAATATCTAATTTTAAGAATGTGAAACTAAAATTGGAAAAAAAAAGTTGGTTACACCAGTAGGTCAATGGATTAGAATAGAAAGATCCAAAATAATATCCCTCTCTCTCTCTCATTCTCTCTCTCTCTCTCTCTCTCTCTCTCACACACACACACACACACACATTATCTAACACTAAGAAATGTATCATTAAAGAAAGGGCTTTATTTTCAATAAATTACGTTGAAACAGTTGCATAGATATATATATTGGAAAATACTGGAAGTAGACTCTTACATCACACCTTGTATAAAGACTATGTGTTTGGGTTTAAATATAGAAATTGAAAAATAAGAAAGCAAAACTTAAGAAATGAACTTCATTATTCCAAGTGTAAATCAAGACCTTTCATGGACACACACAACAATAACTTCTCACACAATTGTAAGAGAAAAAAAATTATAAATTAGACTTTAAATAAACATTTTTGTTTATCAAATTAAGAATTATTATTATTAAATCAGCTCTAACTAATAAAAATTTTATATTCAACAGAACCAATCCCTGCTTGACTCAGTGCCAACCTCACCATCTCTGCTGTGTTAAATCTGTTGTTGCAATCGCTGTCAGTCAATCTTCTTGAGAGTCTTCCTCTTTTTCTCTGATCCACTGCTTTACCAAATGTGATGTCTTCTTCCAGGGATTAGCCCCTCTTGATAATATG
>NW_006399902.1:2614371-2615902 GCF_000299155.1 Elephantulus edwardii | reverse complement strand
GACTTGATGGCACATAACAACAACAACAACAACATCACCAACATCACCATCAAAAAGCATCAATTCATTTTCAGTTTTCCTTATTCATTTTCCTGCTACTATATGAACATGAGATTATTTAAAACATAATGGTTTGCAACAAATGCACATTAGTACTACAAATGACATCCTACTTTTTAGCACTTTATAGAGATTCCTTGCCTCAGATTTGCTCATTAGAAAATGTCTTTTGGTTTCTTTCCTTTCTTTTTTTAGGCTTCCCTCCTCCTTTTTTTGTTGCACATTTTCTTCCTCCTTCTCCTCCCTGCTTCCCCAGCCTCCCCAGCAATGCACTCTTTGTTCCAGATTGTTGTCATACATATAATGCCTAATCATATTTTTTTTTTGGCAATTCTTTCCCTCATTTGTTCTACTGCAGTGTCTGTTATCTATCCACTCTTGATTTCTTGATTGCTGTTTCAACTGACATCATGGCGGATCCAAGTAAAATTAAATCATTGACAACTTAAATATTTTTATCTCTTTATTGTGATTTTGGGGTCCAGTTTTCTTTACATTGAGGTGTAATGCATACTGAAGATTATAGTCTTAAAGCTTTATATGTAAGTTATTCCTTCTCTGTAAAGAAGGTTGTGTTTATATCACAGGTAGTTAAAGAACCTTCTTCTAATCCTGTTACTACCTTCTTATTCATATAGTCCACTTTCTCAGATTATTTGCTCAGTATATATGTTGAATAATTAAGTGAATGACTACAATCCTTATGAACTTTTTTTAAATTTTATACTTTGGAATTTCATCTTTTGGAAGCAGTAGTGGCATCCACTGACTAAACAATATGCCTCTGAAAACTCTATGAACTTTGAGAAACAACAGTTATCAAAAAGCTTCAGGTCTTTTGTTCATAGGGTCACTATGAGTTATTCTTGACTCAATGGCAATCATTAACCACAACAATATCATCTTAGGCAATCATATCAATTGTAATATTAAGTATATGAGTTAGCTCCATTGCCTAGTGGTGAGAAGCTGTGCTGCAATTCTGAAGGCATGCTGTTCAAATCCACCAACTGCTCCATGGGAGAAGGGTGGGCAATCTCCTCCTGTGTGATTAACTGCCACTGAAAACCTGCTGGAGGGTCAGTTATAGGTTGGCTCCAACTCAATGGTACACAACAACAACAACAACAACAACAACAGTATCATCTTATTCTGTTTAAATGACTGCTTTTTGGTCTATGTACTGGTTTCACAAGAGTACAATTGTTCTCACTGATGCTAGGTGCTGTTGAGTAGAATGTGATTCATAGTGACACTGTGAATGACAAATCTGAACTCAGTTCTGTTTTGTGACATTCTTATCATCTCTGACATACTTCAGTCCATTGCTGCAGTTATTGTGTCAGTCCTTTTCAATGAGGGTCTTCTGTTGCTGAATTTCTACCTTTCCAACCAGGATGTTCCTTTCCAAGAAATAGCCAACAACAAGAAGACAAAAATCCTTCTCATTGGATCAATATGCAACATCATG
>NW_006399902.1:2588578-2613351 GCF_000299155.1 Elephantulus edwardii | reverse complement strand
AAATTAATGAAATGAAAAAAATTAAAAGGAATATATGATTAGACATTAGACATACAACAACAGCCCTGAATAAGAGGTATATCACTGCAAAGAGAACTGGGGGTGGGGGGAAAACTTCAGTAATTGTGCAGCAATGAATGACTATTTTTAAAAAAGGTTAACTAGAGGAGTGGGAAGGGAATGAGAGGGGGTAAAATGTGCAAACATGAATGAATGAAAATTTAACTTCTCTGTAAATGTTCGTTAAAATCACAATTAAAATATGATTTTTTTTAAAAGAATGACATAAGAATTGGTGCCCTTGAGCTGTGGTGTTGGAGAAGAGCACTGAATATCCAACAGACTGCCAAAGGAGCTAACAGATATGTCTTGTAGAAAGTCCAGCCAGAATGCTTCTTGGAGGCAAAATTTGGGCATATTGCTAGGAGAGGTTATTCCTTGAAGAGGGACATCACACTTGGAAAGAAAGAGGATCTTTGAAGGTGAGGAAATGAGGAAATAGCTTAACATTTGACTGCAACAGTGAACTCAAGTGTGTCAGAGTTGATGAAAAATAATGTAGAATAGGATAGGGTCCAAATTTGTTGTTCATAAGGTCTCTGTGAGTCATATGGCACCTTACAACAACAGCAACAACTACATGGAGCTCTGATGGTCTAGTGCTAAGAAGTTGCACTGCAATCTCAAAGGCATGTGGTTCAAATCCATCAGCTGCTTGGTGGGAGGATGAGCAGTCTCCTCTTGCATCATTTATTGTCTCTGAATCTCTACTGGAGGGGTAACTATGATTTGACAACACACAACAACAGCAACATGTCCAAAGTTTGTGAGATGAAGCTTCACCATGTTTGATTCTATGGGGAGCACTCTGTCTGCACTTAATCCAAGACCTGTTCTTTTGGAAGGCCATGGAACATTCAGAACTCTTCTCTAATAACCACAACTCAAAGGCATCAGTTCTTCTATAATCTTTAGGCATTGTATGACTTTCAGATGTGTAGCAAATGATATCAATTCTTTGAAATGTTATATATGACTTATTAGTATCCATATAGCCAAATATTATTGCATAGTCAGTAAAACACAAGTAAACATTTCTCTGGTATTTCCTGATTTTAATGCCTTTTTTTTAAAATCCAGCTTGAATTGCTAGCAGTTCTCTGTCTATCTACTACTCCAGCCAATTGTAAATTCTCTTTAGCAAGATTTTACTTATATAAGGTTGTTAGGACCTGAAGCACCTGCTGCAGAGTGTCAAGGACTGCAGCCTGCAATATGGATTGAGGCTCAATGTCAAGAAGACAAAGATTCTCACTACTGGACCAATTGGCAGCATCAGGATGGATGGTGAAGAGATTGAGATTGTACACAGCTTTAGTTTGCTTGGCTCCATAGTCAACAGTCTTGGCACCAGCAGCCAGGAAATTAAAAGGCGCATTGCCATGGGAAAGTCTGCTGTTAGGGACCTCTCCAAAGTGCTGAAGAGCAGTGGTGTCTCTCTGGAGACCAAGGTGCGTCTGATACAGGCCATAGTCTTCGCAATCACCTGTTATGCATCAGAGAGTTGGACAATGACCAAGGAGGATAGAAGGAGAACTGATGCCTTTGAGCTGTGGTGCTGGAGAAGAGTACTGAGAATACCATGGACTGCTAGGAAAACAAATAGATTTGTCCTGGAGAGGGTTAAACCGGGTGGCTCCTTGGAGGCAAGGATTCTGAGGCTCCGTCTGACTTACTGCGGACATGTAGTGAGGAGAGACCGGTCCTTGGAGAGGGACATCATGCTTGGGAGGGTGGAGGGACGGCGCAGGAGAGGAAGGCCCTCTATGAGGTGGATTGATTCAGTGACTGGGATAATTGGGATGGGAGTGTCAGAGACAGTGCGATTGGCACAGGACAGAGCGGAGTTTAGGGCTGTTGTACATAGGGTCGCTATGAGTCGCAGGCAACTCGACAGCACATAACAACAACAACAACACAATTGTTGTAGCTTTGCACAATCGAGTTGTTTGCAACTAATAGCACAACAGCTCTGAATCCTGCCCCATCCTGAGTCAGTCTCACTGTCTTTGGCATACCTTCCCTTATTACCCCATTCACTGTGTTAATTCATCCAGGGTCTTTCTCGTCTACTCTATCTCTTTAGCCTTGCAAGCATGATGTCTCTAAGGACTGGTCCCTTCTGGCAATATGCCTGAAGAATGTGAGACAGAGCTTCAAGATCCTTGCCTCCAAGGAGCAACTTGGTTTCACCCTCTTCAGGTCAGACCTGTTTGTTCTCTTGGTAGTCTATGATATGTTTAATACTCTTCTCCAGCACCACAACTCAAAGGCATCAAATCTTTTTCTATCATCCTTAGTTATTGTCCAGCTCTCTGATACATAGCAAGTAATTGCAAAGTCCATGGCTTGGATCAGGCACACCTTAGTCTCTAGATTCACATTGTTGCTCTTCAGCACCCTGGACAGATTCCTGACAACACATTTTCCTAATGCAATTCATCTTTTTATTTCCTGACTACTGGTGCCAGGGGTGTTAACTGTGGAACCAAGCAAGCTGAAATTGTTAATAATTTCAATTACTTTTCCATCTACCATGGTGGACCCAGTGGTGAGAATCTTCATTTTCTTGATGTTGAGTTTGATTTGTATTGGAGACTTTTTTGACCTTGACCTACTGCAGCAAACACTTCAGTTCTCCTCTATTGTTTAATTTCCACAATTTGTTGGATTATCTTTTCATGGCATGAAATAAGCATGGATCTCTCCAACTTGGTTGACCATGTAGCTGTTTTCCAAATATTTTGGCAAACATGAATCTGCATCTATTCATTTAATCATCTCAATAGATATCCTTTCAATTCTTGGAGTTATGCTTTTCACCAATGCCTTCAATGCAGTTTGAATTTTTTCTTTCAATACCAGCATTTCTTGATCATATGCTACCTCGTTAAATGGAAGAATGTGGACCAGTTGTTTTTGATGCAGTGATTGTGTAACTCTTCAATCTTTTTTGATGTTTCCTATTGAATTGCCACTGATTATTTTATCAATAGAATCAGTGTTTCAACATGATATTTGAATTTTTTTTTCTTCAATTCTTTCAGGTTAAGAAATGCTTAGTGTGTTGCTTCCTTTTGTCTTTTTGAATGCAGGTCTTTGCACATTTCATTCTAATGTTTTAGTTTGTCTTTTCAATCTGCCTATTTTAAACTGCCTTTTCAGCTCTCCTCTTCGTTTCTTCTATTCACTTTAGCTTGTCTGTATTCAAGGGCAATGGTAAGAGTCTTTTCTGACAATCCACATCGGTCTTTTCTTTCTTTCTGGGGTTCTCAGTGACCTTTGCTGAATTATGCCTTTGATGTCATCTCACAAATCAGTCATTAGTGTTTACCACATCAAACTTACTCATGAAATGGTCTCTAAATTCAAGTGAGATAAACTGAAGGCCATGTTTTGGTTCCCAAGGCCTCCTCCCTCTTCTCTTATACATCGAGTTAAACTTTTATATGAGTAATTGATAATTTGTTCCACCCCCTGGCTTTATTCTGACTGGTGCTCTAGTCCTGCTCCACCATCTCTTTGAATATAGGTGTTCTATTTGATTCTTGTAGATCTCATCAACTGAAGTTCACCTGTATGGTAATAATTTATATTTTTTAAAAAATGTATCAAAATGACTAGGCCATTAATCATACATATTTCTATCCTGTGATCTCTAGCTTCATTTCCAACACTAAGGTCATATTTTCCAACCACCTGCCCTTCTTAAACTTTCACCTTCCAATCACCAGTTATTATTAATAAATCTTGTTTGCATGTTTGATCAACTTCAGATTGCAAAAGTTGGTAGAAATCCTCAGTTTCTTAATCTTTGGCTTCAATCACTGGCATGACAATGTCAACTACAGTTTTATTAATAACTTTTTCTTGGATGGGTGTGGATATTATCTTGCCAATGATAGCACTGTACTTCAGCACAGATCATAAAAAAGAAATGCCCTTTGTTGATGAATGTGACACCATTCCTCTTAAATTTGGCATTTCTGGTATAGTAGACTGTATCTGATTCACAGTAGCCAATATCAGTCCATTTCAGTTCATTAATGCCTAGGATATTGATCTTCATGTGTTCCATTTCACTTTTGACAACTTCCAGTTTTTCTAGATTTGTATTTTGTACATTCCATGTTCTGAATATTAATGTATGTTTGCAACTGTCTTTCCTCATTTTAAGTCATGCCACATCAGCAAATAGAAGGTTTTCATTGGCTAGAAGTTTTATTGCATCCACTTTATTAAGATTAACTCTACTGTAAGGAGACAACTCTTCTTGATTGTATTTTGAGTGCCATCTTCTGGCGCTGTATCAAACTGTGTTGTGCTGATGTTTGTAAGATTGTCAATGGCCATTGTTACTGATTAATATCCCCCTCCCCCACCAGCATGTGAGTTAACTTGAGTAGATGATGATCCTCAGTGTTAAGCAATTATTCTATGTGTTATAAATCCTTGCTTTTTTGATGTTGATGAAGCAAGACTGAAAGTACTCATATAATAGTAATCAGTCAATCAGTTGTAAGGGTCTCAAGGGGAGAAATAGCACCCTTAATTAAGTCATAGCCTTGATCTGATGAAAGGGAGCTATCCTGAGTTATCACTCACATCATGCTTTGTCTTAGGAAAGATAGAACAAGAGAGGAAGTGAGGGGAGAAGGGGACTTCATCATTTCAAATCAGAAAAGCTGGGAGCAGAGCATGCTTTGGACACTGGGAATCTCTTTGGCAGAGGGGACGACTAAGACATATGGAGATCTCCAAGGAATCTATGGAAACAAGGCCCATCTTTCTGTGCCCAGTCAGACTGAAAGTCTCTCCCTAGAGCTGTCATCCTAGAGCTGTACTTGAACTCTCTTGAACTATAAGAGAATAAGTGTCAGTTTGTTAAATCGATCCACTTTTAGGATCTCTATTATGATAGCACTAGGAAACCAGGGCATCGACTATTTCAGATGTGAATATCCTGTCATCTTAATCTGTTTTGGTCTAAAAGTTGCACTGAAATTTTACATTGTAAGTGACTCTGGTGTTGGGTTTTTTTTAAACACTGATACCAAAGCTTCCACAGCAACAGGTGAACCACAACAGAGCAAAAACCTGACAAGTACTGATCACTAAAAAAAAAGAAAATGCAAATCACACCTTGAGAAAAAAAATAACAGTATACCTGACTATAAAATGAATCTGAATGTCTCCCACAAGTCAATTATTAAACTAAAAATTCAACAAAAGTGGAGAAAAGATTTAAATATATATTTTTACATTATAAGAGATGTTGTTGTTGTTACGTGCTATCAAGTACCTGTGAATCATAGTGACCCTATGTACAACAGCTCTGAATCTGGCTTTATCCTGAGCCAAACTTATTGTCTCTGACACACCTACGCCATTACCCCAGTTATTGAGTGAATCCATTTCTTTGAGGGTCTTCCTCTCTTTCACTGTCCCTCCACCCTCCCAAGCATAATGTCTCTCTCCAAGGATAGGTCCCTCCTTGAAACATGTCCAATGTAAGTCAGATAGAACTTCAGAATCTTTGCCTCCAAGGTTGTTGTTATTGTTGTTATGTTCCATCGAGTTGTTTGCGACTTATAGCGACCCTATGTACAACAGCCCTAAACTCTGCTCTATCCTGTGCCAATCGCACTGTCTCTGATAATCCCATCCTGATTATCCCAGTCACTAAATCAATCCACCTCATAGAGGGCCTTCCTCTCCTGTGCTGTTCCACCACCCTACCAAGCATAATGTCATTCTCCAAGGACCAGTCTCTCCTCACAACATGTCCAAAATCTGTTAGACGGAGCCTCAGAATCCTTGCCTCCAAGGAGCCACCCGGTTTAACCCTTTCCAGGATGAATATGTTTGTTTTCCTAGCAGTCCATGGTACTCTCAATATTCTTCTCCAGCACCACAGCTCAAAGGCATCAATTCTCCTTCTATCCTCCTTGGTCATTGTCCAACTCTCTGATGCATAACAAGTGATTGGGAAGACCATGGCCTGTATCAGACGCACCTTAGTCTCCAACATAGTCCATAACAGCAGACTTTCCCATGGCAATGAGCCTTTTAATTTCCTGGCTACAGGTGCCAAGAGTGTTGACTGTGGAGCCAAGCAAACTAAAGCTGTGTACAATCTCTTCACTATCCATCCTGATGCTGCCAATTGGTCCAGTGGTGAGAATCTTTGTCTTCTTGGCATTGAGCCTCAATCCATATTGGAGGCTGCAGTCCTTGACCCTCTGCAGCAGGTGCTTCAGGTCCTCCTCAGTTTCAGCAAGCAGGGTTTTGTCTGATTTTACCCTCTCCAAGACAGACCTGTTTGTTCTCTTAGGAGTCTGTGGTATATTCAGTAATCTTCTCCAGCACCAAAGCTCAAAGGCACTAATTCACCTTTAATCCTCCCTAGTCATTGTCTACCTTTCTGATGAATAACACAATAATTACGAAGACCATGGTCTGGATCAAGCACACCTTAGTCTCCAGACTGACATCATTGCTCTTCAGTACTCCGGGGATGTCCCTGACAGCAGACTTTCCCAATTAAATTAATCTTTTGATTTCCTGGCTGCTGGTACCAAGAGTGTTGATTGTTGAGCCAAGAAAACTAAAGCTGTTAACAATCTCAATCTCTTCACCATCTATCATAATGCTGTCAATTGGCCCAGTGGTGAGAATCTTTGTTTTCTTGATGTTGAGCTTCAATTCATATTGAAGGCTGCAGTCCTTGACCTTCTGCAGCAAATGCTTCATGTCCTCCTCAGTTTCAGCAAGTATGGTTGTGCCATCTGAATAACATAGGTTATTGATAAGTTTTCTTCTAATCCTGATGTTACATTCTTCTTCATAGAGCCCAGCCTCCAAAATTATCTTTTCTGCCTATAGATTGATAAGGTAAGGAGATAAGACACATCACTGGTATATACCCTTTCCAATTTTGAACCCCACAGTGTCTCCTTGCTCTGTTCTGATGATTGCCTCCTGAGCCAAGGATAGGTTTCACATAAGCATAATCAAGTGTTCTGGGATTCTCATTCCCCTCAGAGTTAGACATAATTTGTTGTGATCCACACAGTCATATGCCTGTGCATAGTCAATGAAACACAGATAGATATTCCTCTGGTATCTTTCAGCCAAGATCCATCTAACATTAACAATAATATCTCTAGTACCATGACCTTTTCTAAATTCAGCCTGCACATCTGGCAGTTCTCCATTGATGTCATTTTTTGATAATTTTCAGCAGAATCTTGCTTGCATGTGATATTAATGATATTGTTCAATAATTTTCATACTCTATTGGGTCATCTTTCTTTGAAATGGGAACAAATGCAGACCTCTTCCAGTCAGTTGACAAGTATCTTGTCCTCCTGATTTCTTGGCACAGCGTGGTGAGTGCTTTCAGGGCAGCATCTGTTTGTTGAAATATGTCAATTGATATGCTGTCAGTTCCTGGGGCCTTGTTTTTTGCCAGTTCCTTCAGAGTAAATTGAATTACTTCCTTCATCACCACAGCGTCATATGTTGTTTCATGAAATTCTTCTTTGTCAGCCACCTCTTTTTGGTACAGTGCCTCTGTATCCACTTTCTATCTTCTTTAACTGCTTACCGGATCATTTGAATATTCTGCCTAAATCATGCTTAAGTATTGATATTCAAGTCTTGAATTTGTTCTTCAGTTCCTTCAGCATAAGAAATGTGGAGTGAGTTCGGCCCTTTTGATTTTCTGACTCCAGCTCTTTGCAAATTTCATTAAAATACTTTGCTTTGTCTTCCCACACTGCCAGCTTAATCATGAGTAAAATTTAAAAAAAAAAACCAAAGAAACCCCTTTCAATGCCAAGTATTGATGGGGAATGTGAAGTCAGTGAAAATGTCATACATTCCTAGAGTGAATACAAAGTAGTAAGACCACTTTAGAAAACTCTTGGACAGTTTCTTATAATGTAAAATACATAGTCACCTTGTGATGCCAAAATTTAATTTTTAAGAAGCAGAGCATAATGATAGCTTTGATTCATAAATATATTATATAATTATTTTAATAACATCTTTATTTATAATAGACCTGAAATACAAGTAATCAAATTATTGGGTAACAAATTAATGAATAAACAAATTGTGACATAATCATAAGAGTAATACTAAGTAAGTAGAAACAAACATGTATTGATGGACATAAACAGTAGGTGGAAGAAAAGTTAAGCATTTACCACAGAATTCCACTTAGTACAAGCAAAAAAAACCTCAATAGCAAAATGCAGATTAGTGGTTGCTAGACCCTGGAGGTGAGATTTTGTTGAGATAATGGACATTTCGTCTACCTTAGTGAATGTTGATTACAAGGGTGGCTGCTACAATAAATCTCTCTCTCTCTGTGTGTGTGTGTGTGTGTGTGTGTGTGTGTAAATGAGGGCAAGGCAGCATCATGGACTAGCTGAGTAATGGTTGCCCTCACCTTGCCATCTTCTCCATCACCAAATCATAGCTCTTCCCATTTTTAATTATCTCTCCATTCCTAGACTTCATGCTAGGGCTGTGCTCTGGAACAGCCCAGTGTGGTCCCCTGAAAAGCAGACCCAGACACCAGGACTTGTGTGTTGGTGGTTTGTTTGGAAGGTGATCCTAGAAGTTGGAGTGCGGACAGTGAGGCAGGAAGTGAGAAAACCTCATAAAAGCTGAGTCAGAGAGCTGGGAGGCTCAGTCCTGTTGGTGACCTTCAGGATCTGTGTATCACGTGGATGTAAACTTGTCCCTTGGATGTACACTGGGCATTTGTTCACTTACTCCCATCTTTCCTTGGTTGAGTTCCCTTGATAATGTAAAATCCTTGGCACATCCTGGTCACCCTGTCCATGGACTGGTCACACTCTTAGCACAATGGAAAACATCTCCAAATGGAGAAGCAGGAGATGCACCATCTGAAAGAGGCACTCTCAGTGTGTACAGAAAGCACCTGCCACAGGCTCAGGTGAACTCAGGGGGAACCCAGTGTGCTGAGAAGGAGATTGCACAGCTTCTGCATTATCCTTTTTTTCCATATCCCCCTGCTGTCACTCCTTCCTGTCAGGTCTCCAAGGAAAAACAGAACACAGTTCAGGCCAAGAAAGACAGTTTATTGAGGAAAAACTGCCAGGCTGTCCCTAAAGTAGAGACCAGCCCCCATTTAAAGTTAGAGAGGGGTTTTATGTTGTCTTACAGGGAAATTGGGAAAGGAGATGTTTACAGTTGGGTTTTTTTTACAAGATAAGGAAAGGTACTGGGATCTCAGATAACTATTCCTGGCAAACAGAGGTATAACAGTTCTGCATCCTTAACAGAGCAACAGAGCCGTGGCTGCTGCATCCTGTGGTTGGATCACTTCAGTGGCTGTTCTGGGGAAGGAAGGCAGAGCAGCTTCGCAGCCCTAGCACTTCCCATCCTGTCCATCCCTCAGGTCAGTCAGAGGCTGCTCACAAGGCCTAGCTGACCTCATCACACTCCTGACCCTAAATGCTCACTTATTGCTCTTGGCTTTCTTGGGATATTTGTTGTTGTTTTTGTTACTGATGTCATTGTTTACTGCTGAGTCCACTACCTTGCCCAATGACCCTACGCAGATGGGAACCTTGGCCTATCCTGCATCATCCTCACAATCCCTCCCCTTGCTCTCACCCACTGTTGCACTCACTGTGTCAATCCACTTTGTTGAGGGTCTTCCTCTCTTTCACTGATGCTCTGCTTTTCCCAGTATGATGCCTTTTTCCCAGAACTGACCCTTCTTTACAACTTGCCCAAGGCATGTGAAGCACAGTTTCATTATTTTTGCCTTTAAAGAGTATCCTAATTGTACTTCCTCCCAAACAAATTTGCTTGTTCTTTTAACAGTTCAGAAGATAGTCAACATTCATTGCTAACACCACAATTCAAAGGCAACATTTCCTCTTTGGTCTTTCTTATTCATTGTCCAACTTTCAGACAAATAGGAAACAATTGAAAATACCATGACTTGGATCAGGTGCCCCTTAATCTTTAAACTGACATCCTTGCTCTTAACACTTTAATGAGTTTCTTGGGTTTGGGGACAATAATAAAAATCCATATATCTACCTCTAGGATTGAATTTTCTGTGATGCCCAACCAATGCTCCCTCAAACCAGATGAACCTTTCAACATCATAAATATCTGAGGATTTGAAACTCATTTTATCCGTGAAGCAGATAGCTACTCTCCCCCTCCCTCTTGCTATTTCTCTCAGCCCTCAGAGATGCCTGTGGGGTTCGTTCCACTCCAGAAGGTTCCAAGACACCAAAGAATAACAGTTGTCTCTGAAAGAATCTAATGTTGCTTAACCAACTAGTGTTTTTATCCTCAGCTCCTTTGTTATAAATAGCCAAACCCCCCATCTCGACTCTAACTAGCAAAGCAACCCTAATTTCATGTTAAATACATAATTTGCTTCAAATTAAACTTAATGGAACCAGAATAATTATGTTGACTTTTTTAAAGCACTTAGGGATAAATACACAATCAAATATTTCAGAATATAATTTTTCCCATTGTTATCCAAGGAGCTAGGAGGAAGTAGGCTGAGGGAGGAAAGTTAGAAAGATGTGGTGTTGAAGGAAGGGAAGACGACCCATGCTCTTATTCTCGGACCCTACCTAGGGCCTGGGATCAAGGTCAGCCTCTTGGGAGAGCAATTTGACAAAACCTATCTTAAGCCTTTGCACTGTCAACTCAGAGATACATAGTTCAGATACACCAGCTGCTTTGAGGGAGAAAACTGAGCAATCTTTTCCCATGCAATTTATGCCTCTATAAACCCACTGAAGGGTCAACTATAAGCTGGTTCCAGCATTATGGTACACAAAAACAACATCCAAATGTGTATATTTTACCCAATGAGATCAGTAAGCTGTCATGAAGAAACCATCAGAAATGGAGACTAATAGCTATGTGAGGGCCAGTCATCATGATATATAATTTCTAATGACTTGATGCTGAGAACCATCTAAATGCCTAACAATGAGGGATTACATAAATTATTAATGGAAATAATGATGATGGAACGTTGTTCTGCTACTAAGCGTGAGGCCTTAAAAAATGTTTCATGCTGGGAAAATGCTTATTGAAGTAAAGACACGAGGTGAAAGCAGCATATAAAATTGGACATAAAGTAAATCCCTAATTTCGTTAATATATGCAGAGGAAAAATTGACGCCTAGAAGGATGCATGCAAAAAGAGGTTATCTCTGGGTAGGGGATTAGAGAGGATTTTAATTATCTGGATATATATTTTTTTAGGTTTTAAAATTTTTCTGCTAATAAGCATTTGTTGCTAAAATATTATTTGTATTTTTAAAAATGAGATAACTATGAAAGGATCTCTAAAATCCTTTCTCCACAAAAAGACTTTCCGGGTTCAGCTTGAGAGTTGGAGTGCTAATTTCAGACCTGTCAAGTCTCTTAGTTTTCAAGTCTCCCAGTTGCGGAGTGAAGCATTGGTTGCCGCTCAGAATCCTGTTCCCTTTCTCCCGTAACAGAACACCTTAATGTTGAAGATGTCTAGGTGTCCTACTTTAAAGCTGTATTTGCAGTTATTTCTCTTGTCAGACAGGGTGATCACTGGACTGTAAGCAGAGGTGCTATCTGTTGTTGTTAGGAGTCGTATGACTTATAGAAACCTTCTAAACCTTTTTCTATCCTGTGCCATCTCAATCGTCTCTGCTACACAGGAGCCCATTGCCATAGTCAACCCATCTCTTAGGGGTCTTTCTCTTTTTTCACTGACCCTCTATCTTTCTAAGCAGGTTGTCCCTTTCCAACGAATAGCCTTTCCTAGCAACATGTCTGAAGTATGAGACATGAAGCTTCACCCTCTGTGTCCCCCACGAGCACTCCGGATGCACTTTTCCTAAGACATAGCTGTTTGTTCTTTTGTCAGTTTTCAAAAATATTGTTTGTAGCTCATATCACCATGACCAGAGCCTCTCCACCTGCTTTTCTTCCCTTGCCTTTTGTCTGCCTGTCTGGACGGTGCGTCAGCAGTCATCATCTGACCAATAGACAATCTACAGAAGGAGATCATGTGCTGTGGCTGGTAAAGTAAATCTAAAGGGGAAGACTGCAACATTGACTAAACATGAGTGGAGCAAAGGTAGCAGCTATTCACAGGGTTTTCATGGGCCCGTTACTTGGGAAGGGGATGGCCAGTCCTGCTGCTTAGTCTGGAAGCTCTTCTGACACTTGTGCACCTTGAGTGACCCTGCTGGTGTTTGAAATAGAAGTGGCACAACTCTCATCATTACAGCAACATGCAAGAGTCTACATTTCGAGAAACTGACAGATGAGTGTTGGACATCATACTTGGGAAAGTAAAGAATCAGAGAAAGGGAGGAATATCCTCAGTAAGATGAATTAACACACTGACTGCAACAAAGGGTGTGAGTGCAACAGAGATTGTGAGGGTGACACGGGATCAGGCAGGGTTTCCGTCTGCTGTACTCAGCATCCCTGTGAGCTGGAACAGGCTGGGCAACACCTAACAATAACAACAGCGTACCAACCTTGGACACCTCATATCCCACATTCTCTTAAATGAGGGGTAGGGGCATATTCAACTTGTTTAAGCCACCATTTTTTCGGACTCTGATTACTAGCAATTGAGTGTAATTCCTCAAAGATACACTGGAGGACAGTCAAGGATGGCAGAGTGAGGGGACACTGGCTAATCCACAGTATTCCCGGAAAGCGATGACAAACACCACCTTCTCCTGTCCTGGTTGGTGGAGGCTTGTGCTGCCAACCAAAGTGGCACTGCCAACTGCCTCTCGGACATTTTGAATCCACCAGCGGCTCTGAGGTAGAAAGGTGGGCAATCTCCTCTCATGTGATTTACAGCCTCAGAAACCCAACGGAGGGTCAGCTATGAGTCAGTTCCAACTTGACGGCAATGAGTGTTTTTGAACAGACCAAGAGATGGGGCTCTGGCGGTGCTGCTGTTAAAGCAGTCACCAGCTAACTAAAATGTTGGTGGTTCCAGCACACAAAGCACTGCACAGGAGAAAGAAGAGGCAGGGTGCTTCAGTTGCCTTGGAAACCCTCTGGGGCAGCTCTACACTGTCCTGTAGGGCTTCTTTCATGGGTCAGACTTAACTCAGCAGTGATGGGTCTGGTTTGTCATATTGGGGCACAGGACAGTGAGAACTGGCCAAGTCAAAATGTGCCATCAAAAAGCCAAATCTACTGTTTTCTGACTAGTAGTTGATTCTGACTCATAGTAATCCCATGTTGTTGTTATTTTGTACCAACTAATAGGAACTGCCACATAGCTGACCCTCCAGTGGGTTTTCAGAGGCAGGAAATCACAAGCAAGGAGATTTCCCATCCTTCTCCCGTGGAGCAGTTGGTGGGTTTGAACCATTTGCCTTTGAGATTGCAGCACAGTTTCTTGCCACTTAGGCCACCAGAGTCCTCTAATAATTATATAAGATGATAGAATTGACCTCATGGGTTTCCAAGAATATAAATCTTTGCAGGAACAAATTGCAATATCTTTTTTCGGTGGAGTGGTTGGCTTTAGCAAAATTTTCTTTTTCACATTGAGTAGTCCAGAAGCCTGAATTCATAGTACAAGTTTGTGGTGAGGATGGAGCTCTGATGACACAGCATGTTACTAGAAGGTCAGAGAGCTCTGGTGGCCTAGTGGTAAAAAGCTGCTTTGTAATCTCAAAGGCACACAGTTCAAATCCACCAGCTCTTCTGCTGGTGAAAGATGGACATTCTCCTCCAGTGTGATTAACTGCCTCTGAAAACACAGCAGAGGGTTAGCTATGTGTTGGTTCCAACTTGGTAGTACACAACAACAACTACCAGAAGGTCAGCAGTTCAAATCCACCCAGTACTCTTTGGAGATTGTGCAGAACGAGCATTCAGTTTGTTGTATATTCGAACCATGTACCTTGGGGATTACAGCACAGCTTCTTACCACTAGGCTACCAAAGCTGCAGCATTCAGTAACTTGTAGCTATTACTATTGCCAGTGTTACTATTATTATTAAGCTAGCTAGGTTCTGGAAACCTTTATCTCACAGGCAAATCCTTGGTGAAAAATGTCTGGACTCGGGGGAGGAGGGTTTGTGAGGGGCCAAGTGACATGAGAGACACATCACTAGAGGGATCACACTGAGCTGCCTGTCAGCTTCCATGTCAAAGCCTGTCTGCCTTCTCTGTACCTGAGCTGTTGATTTATTTTCTTCTGTCTCAGCTCAGAACCCTGCACTGCATGCTAAATTCACATTTACATATTAAATCCCAGTGTGTGAGTCTCAGTCCTTGGCTCCAGGCTGTGGGGATTTTCTTTTCTACCCCAGTTCTGCCTTCCAAAGCATTCTCTCTTTTTTCCCAAGAGCCTGTCATCTGAAAATCTGAAGAGCCCTGCCTCCCCAGTGGAGATACAACTAATGATGCCACGGGGTCATCTCCTCCCCCTGCTGCCCCAGGGTGGATTGAATTTCCTAAGAGGCAGGCTTGTAGCTGCCACTTCACACCCCCCATGACCTGAAGAGAGTCCTAACCCTAACCCACAGGAGCTGCCAGAAATGCCCACTAGTGAGAAGTGATGTGTTCAGAAGTGAAGTGTGGGAGCTGAAGGTGGGCAGAGCAGGGAAGGGCAGAGCCGGCTGGGGACGTGCCACTAGCTCCGGCCTTTGTGGCACTGATGTCACACAGACCTGTGCTCAGTCCCAGTTCTTAGTTTTACAGCTAGTTGGTGATTTAGGGAAACTGCCCTAACCTCTCTGAGACTCAGTTTCCTCATCTGTGAAATGGGAAGTCCCCCTTTGAATGCTATGAGACTAGAGGAGAGCATGCATGTGCGCGTGTTGTAAGGGCTGCCAAGCTCCCCTCCGCCGGACTGCGCACTGCCACAGGTTAGGTCTAAGCTGTGCTGCTGAGTGGTGAGTGAGAGGGAGCCTTGAGATGGACTCAAACTTGGATCTTGCCCTGCTCCCTCTGGCTATGTGACAGAGGCAAGCTAGTTCCTCTCTCTGGTCTTTAGTTTTTACTGTGCCACCATTTCCATATAAGAGGTCCTTTGCGAGCATGGCTTCACAGTGACAAAATGTGCCTCCGCAGTGACTGTATCAAACACTGGTAGCTGCCCTCACCCTCTCGGTGAGGGCGTGCTCTGGGGATGCCCTGTGGGCTGGGAAAGGCTGAAGGAACAAAGGAGCCAGGTGGGGTGGGTGCCCAGGTGCCCAGTGACTTGAAGCCTCCTCCTCGGAGCTGTCTTCCTGACCCACAGAGCTCAGCTGAGCTGCTTGTTCCTGGTAGTACTGACCAGCAGAGGGGCTCCCTCATCCCCCTACCACCAGATCATGGACGTGAGCTCTGCAGTGCCAGTCAGGGAGCAAATGCCTGAGCAGGTGGTCCTAGACCTCATGTCCTCTGTTGGGCTTCAGAGTTCATCTTCACAGAGGCCACACTCTCCATCACTTGCTCCTCCCTACTGCTCCTCACCCACCCTGTCCTCTGCCTATCTCCCTCCACTTCCACACTTTAGCCCCAGCCCACTTCATGCCCCTCCACTGACCTCCCTCTACTGTATTCGCTCCATCCATCAAGCACCCCCCTCTGGTCCACACCTGGGCCCAGTACTCAATCCAGCTCCCTCCGAAGGACCTGTGCATCAGTGATTTCCTCCTCTGTGCGACACACCTGCACTAACCTTCACACTCTTACCTGGTCTGTGTCTGTGATAAGTCTTTGTGAGCTGTCACAGAGGCTTAGAGACCAAGCCTGATGGGAGAAGCTCTGGAGCCATCCCCAGCCATGCTGTATACCCTCTGTCCCCACTTGTCTGCTGTGCTCTTGTAAACTGAACCGTTCAACACCCCTGGCACCATGTAAGGCATTTCACAATCATCTTGTCATTGGATCCTAATTGGATTGTCTCCATTTTTCAGATGAGAAATAGAGGTCTAGAGAGCACAGCTGACTTGTTCATTGAGTCAATGACACCAAAGCTTGGGTTTCCGATACTGTTACAGCTCTGATTCAGGCTCCCAGTGGGAGAACTGACTCTGTGATCCTTTGGGATCTTAAGATAAAGCCCATTGGCTGAGGAAGCATTTTGAAGACCTAAATGGAAGCAGCAGCATTTGCGGAGGCCTGGGAGCTCTGCTGGGGAGTTTTCTATGCCCTTCCTGGGGGAGGGGTGTGGTGTGTAACTTGTCTTCCTTTTAGAAGCAACAAAGCCATAGTCCCTCCTCTGCTGCCACTCAGCCTGGGTGTGAGTCTTGGAGTTCAGGTAGGGCAGACTCCAGGATCAGACTTAGGGCATCCTGAGACAGACTGCAGTGACTTAGGGTCTCCGACTTAGAAGACCCAGAATGATGGTGAAGTTGATGCTTGGGATCTAAAGATTTTTGTAGCTAGACTTTATCCAGAATCTGATCTGAGCAAGTGACTTGTCCTTGGCCCCTTCCAGAGGCCAGGGCCAAAGGGCTCAGGAACCATTTAGAGCCATTTAGCATGTGTGCACATGTGTGTGTTTGCCTATGTGTACATTTTATGTGTGTTTCTACTTATGTCTCTGTGTGTACATAGCTAGGGGGTAAGTATCTAGGTCTATTAAAACAGTCAGGGATCCTGGAGAGGTGCACGAGGTGCTGAGGAGGTCTGGCTGAGGAAGAACTCAGGATCCAGGCTACTCTTGGGCCTCACTGTGTCCATTTATATACTTAGAGTTAAAAGGAAACTTTCTGAGGGTCCTTCCAGCTCCAAGTCTCTGAGCTGAAGAGGATCATACTGGGGCTCCCTTGTCCTGGGTGACAATGGACCTGTTGGATGGAGAAGCTGTGGAAGCAGTCTTGCCCCATCCTGGGGCCACTGATAACCTCTCACCTCTATTTCTATTCACTCAAAAGCCTGGCTTTCGGGGCCAGGAGACCCTGATTCCCAGACTGCGCTGAACTTGTTCAATATCGAGGATTCCTCGGGGTCTGCTTTAGGTTGTCGAGTCTGTAGGGAACCCTACTGAGTGATTAGGTCTGTTTTGTAGGCTAGGTAGAAAGAGGCACAGACTCAGCATCTACATTGACCAGTGGCTTGGTTTTGGGTCTCTGACACTTCCATCCTGGAATTGGACGGGACTGGAGAGATCCATTCACTTAATAAAAAATATTGATTGGCTCATTTCTGGTTCTCTGTTATTACAACAGAAGCTTCTGTGAACATTCTTGTACAAGTCTCTTGGTGCACATGTACAGGGATCCTCTGGGGTATACTCTTGGAGAACTGCTGATTTATAAGGTATGCTCAACTTTACAAGACAGTGCCAAATTGATTTTCAAAGAGCCTGTATCGTTTCCACTCCCAGCAGCCACGTGGGAGAGCTTCCACTGTTCCTCACCCAGACGCTCCCATCCTTGTGCCTGACTAGTGGGTGTGAACTGGAAACTCCCAGAGTTCCTTCATTTACATTTCTCTGATTACTAATGAGCTGCTCACATTTTCAAGTGATTATTAGACATTCGAATTTCTTCTTCTTGAAGCTTCTGTTCATATCACTTTTCTGATTTTTCTAATTGGTTCTCTAGTATTTCTAGGAAGTGTCTGCGTATTTAAAGGTTCTTGGTGATGCACTGGGTTAAATGTTGGGCAGTTAGCTGCATGACTGGTAGTTCCAAACCATCAGCTGCTTCTATATACATTTACAGCCTTGGAAACCCATGAACAGCCCGCCTTTGTCCTATAGAGACCTTAGGGAGCTCTGGTGGCCTAGTCTCTAGGGAACTGCACTGCTCAAGGTGACATCTCTTTGATGGTCCAAATCCACCAGAAGCTCCTCGGCAGAAAGATGGGTGATACCCTCCTGTGTGATGTACAGTCTAGCAAAACCTGCTGGAGGGTCAGCTATGAGTCAGTTCTGACTCAGTGACTATGAGTTGAGTTGTTGATAGGGCCACCTTCAGTCAGAACTGATTTGATGGCAGTGGGTTTGGCTTGGTTATCTATTTATTATTGTTATTGTGTACCATCGAGTCAGAGCCACGTCTGATCGCATGTTTTCAGAGGCAGTAAATGGCATGGGAGTTGATTGCCCATCTTTGTTCCTCGGAGCAGCTGGTGGATTCGAATCATGGGCCTTTGGGGTGGGAGCACAATTCCTTAGGAGCAAATCATTTATTGCTTACGTATCTCCCTCCAGGCTGTGACTTAACTCTGCAGCTGGATGAAAGAAGTCCTGATGACACAGTGGTTAAGTGCTTCGCTACTAACTCAAAAGTTTGTTCAAAACAGTTCTGCAATGATAAAAAGACATCTGTGTCTTTTTATCGTGATCTGTGGGGGTTTTTTTTAGTGATCTGCTCCCATGCACATTTATAGACCATGAAATCCTGTGGGACATTTCAGCTTTGTCCTATGGTTGTTGTTACTTGTCATCAAGTCAGAACCAACTCATAGCTGACCCTCCAGAGGGTTCTCAGAGGATATAAATTGCACAGAAGGAGAATGATCATCTTTTTTCCCTCAGAGCAGCCGGTGGATTCAAACTCTGTCTTCAGGTTGGCAGCACAACTCCTTACCACTAGGCTACCAGAGTTCCCTATCTGTTTTATAGAGTCACTATGAAGTGGAATTAACTTGAAAGTACACAACTGCATTGAATGGATTCCTTATTTTAATGGGATCAAAGTTATCAATATTTTTATTTATGCTTGTCACTTTTTGTATTTTGAAGCAGACAAATGCCATTTTTTATACTTGTTGCTGTTGTTAGGTGCTGTCCAGTTAAATATGTCTCATAGCAACCCTATGAACAGATCCAAACCCTGGTCTATCCTGCACCATCCTCACACTCCCTGTCACATTAGACCCCATTGTGGCAGTCACTCTGTCAATTCATCTGGTTGAGGGTCTTGCTCTTCTTCGTCAATCCTCCACCCTTCCAAGCACTATGCCTCTCTCCAAGGAATAGCCTCTCCTAGAAACATGTCTGCAGTACGTGAGCTAAGTCTCATCATTCTTGCCTCCAAGGAGCACTCCTGCTGCACCCTCTCCAAGACATATCTGTTTGTTCTTTTGGCCGTCCATGATGTTCAATGCTCTTCTCCAACACCACAGCTCAAAAGAATTAATTCTTCTGTCATCCTTATCTTTTCTACTTAGAACCATAAAAAAAGAGTAAAAATTACCTTCTTAGAGCATGTTGTGGTTGTTGTGTGCCATTGAGGTGCAACTGATTCACAACTGAATCAGCCATCCAGGACGTTTTCAGAAGCAGTAAATAACATGAGAGGAGACTGTCCATCCTCCTGTGGAGCAGCTGCTGGACTTAAGCCTTGAGCCTTTGGGATTGCAGTGCAGCTTTTTAGCACCAGCCTACCAGAGCTCACATGTATAGAAATGATATATGCAAATATAATGCTGTGCGTTTGGAGGTTATGATGAGGGAGGAGATCCAGAAACTATGCACTTCTTTAAATCTTAAGTTATGGCTCATTGGTGTTTGTTATGTGATGATGTTGCATAACATGGAGATAGATGTACACGTGGATACTCAGATAGATAATTACATAGTCTAGATTCTGTTGTGCATATTGAAAATGACATCATAAAAAAAGCAGATTTAACGAAGTAATATATGAAAAGCTCCGAGCACAATAAAATAGTATCTGTTAGGATTGACTGTGTTCTTTCTGTGAGTGAGGCTCTGCACCAAGAGATTTATATGCTCAGTCCTATTTACTCTTCACAGCAGCCATACTATATTCATTCCATTTTTAGACAAGGAAACAGATACCCAGAGAGGCTACATGACTCGTACAGGGTCACACAGCTAAGAAGGGATCTGAGATGCCAGTCTAGATATGTGTGTATCTAACATGGTCACTCTGGGCCATTAGATCTTCTTCTAACCCCACAGCAGGCACTGAATAAATGATGAAACCCTTCGGTCCCCTCTGATCACATAGCGCCTTCCCTCTTCTGAGCACTTTGCACAATTATTGCATCTAACTCTTACTTGTGTGAAGTTTCTTGCAGTTCCCCTCCAATACAACCTTTTCTGTATTTCTGGCTTCAGTGCTGGTACCCAGCAATAGCTTGCCAAATGTTAACTGTAGAAGAGGCCCTATAGACTTGTCTGATATAGGGAAGAGCCCAGGTCTATTGGTTCAGGATGCTCTGAAAAGGAATCCCAGAGCCAGGAAGAAAGAAGGACCCTTATCCAGGGCATTCATCAAGGAGAAATCCAACTGCTCTAGCCTGTAAATCTCCTGCCTGTGGCATTCATAATAGGAGCCTTTTCCTGGGTGAAGTTGACAGTGACCTTAGTTATATTCACCAGCTTCCTGCACAAGGGATTATGGGATCTCAGGTGCTGCGTCAGGCGAGGGCGAGTGGGGAGACCAGGTTGTTGGGAGTCTTACCCAGGAGAAGGCAGTCTTCCTAGCTCATTTGGGTCCTGAAGCATCATCTTTACCAGCGGACTCAGAGAGATTCTGCCCCTCTGGAGAGGATGGGAAGGTTTCTTCTCTGATGTTGTCTACCATCGAGTTGTAACTAACACATAGCTGACTCTCCAGTGGGTTTTCAGAGGCAGTTCCTCCTATGAGGCAGCTTGGCAGTGCAACTCCTTACCACTATGTCATCAGAGCTTCCTTGGGCACTTGGGCTGAAAGTCAGGGATGAGTTAGGAGTGATCTTGGCATAAGACCTTGCCCATGTGTACTACTGAGCCAAAAGAAAAGAGAAGGGAAGTCATTCTGAGCCTATCTTAGTGTCAGAGAATATGGCTCACCATCCCAAACCAGGAAGCTGGCTTCAGCTCCAGCCCCAGAACCTTCCCACCTCTACCCCCATTCTCTTTCCTTGTGCTTGCCGAGACCTCCATTCTGACTCATGTTTCTTGTGCAGTGCAGATGGGCATCACAGAGCCATTCTCACCCCTCCCCCTGTGCAATCAAGGAGCGGTCTCCTCTGGGCAGGCACTGAGCTCCAATATCAATTTTGTAGCCTTTTTATCCAGGCAGAGTGCAAACATCAGTCACAAAGGAGTTGCAAACAGATTTTACCCAGGACCTGTCCAGCCCCTGTAAGAAGCAGAATGGTAACATGAGACTCCATTCTGTTCCCAGAGTCTCTGGAGGGGCCTTGGGTCCTTCAGGGCCATCTGTTTAGACCTATAGGAAAAGGCAGTGTGTAACTCTGGGGAGACATGGCAGGGACATAGAAGAAAGTGGGAGTAAGGAGACAAAGAACACAGCTCTGGTGATATAGGGATTGAGAGACTGGACTTCAATGAGGCTAGAAGAGTCTGAGGGGTTTGATCACAGGGAAGGATGGACCAGAGAGTCAGCTTCTTGCTCAGCTCTACAGTCTACAGGACGTAGGATTTAAGATGGAACTCCTGGGTTACACAGTCTCAGGGAAACTTACAATCAATATAGGTAAGTAGGCCCAACGAGGCATCTTTCCAGGCAGGTGAATTTTAGTTTCTTGTCCTTTACCTGAGAGCTGCTTGGAGAGGGACATAATGACCTCAGAATGCCCCTCCTGCCACTGCCACAATGTCCTTCCTGTAGAAGAAGGCGGACCTGTGTCCTCATTGAAGACCTGGGCACTGAGAGGGGTCAGTCTCCCTAGACTGGACATAAAATGTCTCAACTGGCCCAGCCCTTCTCTTTCTACTCCCAGACTCTGGGCATCACTTCGCTGTGGCCTGGGGAAGCCCAGGGCCAGTAAGGATAAGCTCCTGTGGCTGTAACCTCGACTATCAGCATGAGAGAGAAAGGTGGGAGGAAGAGAATAAAGGAAAAGGGGACCAGAGGGGCATAAAAACCAGGAGGGAGAGAAGGCGGAGAGAGAGGAACAAAGAGAGAGTAAAGGCAGAGTAATCACAAGAAAGACAGAGACATGAGGGAGAGAGAGAGAGAACAGTTCAGAAACTGGTGGGTACAAGAAAGGCAGACAGGGGACCATGGACAGAGGAACTAGTTGAACGGTGACACCCACTGTGGACACATCAATGACTGGGTACTAGCTTAGAAGGCAGTCTCCCGTGGAGGACCACAGGCTCTGCTCCCAGCCCAAGTCTCCAGGTTTATACATGGACGAACAAAAACAAACCAATCAGACTCACAGAAGACAGATGCTGGGAGGGACATCTAACAGGCTTTTGGCCTCCAGCTGATCTCAATGTGAGAGTAAGCAGATGGAATGTAATACAGATACTTTCAAAAGTTTGGTTCAAAAGTTAACCACATATGTGCAAAGAGAGAGGGAACTGCCTTGTCAGCAATGCCTACAGAAGCTGAGCTGGGAGCTCAGCGTGAGTTCACAGGGTCTGGTTGCTGCAAAAGCAAAGCTAACACAACACTGGGAGATTTGATGCAAGTAGAGGGTCTCAGGAGAAGGAGGGAAAGGATTTGCCGTCTTTTAGGACGTCTTTTAGGCTGGCCACGGCCACTGAACTTCTATGTAAAGGAGGAAGAACAAGCACAGGTGGGCGGTGGTGGGGGGGGGTGTTCTGGAAGATGTAAGAAAGTGTAGAAACAGAAGAGCAGAGTAGCATTGACTGGTCATAGAAGCGGACAGGAGGTTGTAACTCCAGCTCTGATATGCTGTCACTTCTGACAAATTTGGGTTTATTTTTTTATTATTAATTTTAATGAAAGTTTACAGAGACTTAGGGTTTCCAGTCATTCATTGTTATACTTTTCTCCCTGCCCACCCCCTCCCCCCAATTCACTCTTCTCCTTGAAAAGTACAAGAAAAGCTCTTTCATTGTTGTGCAATCCCTCCCCCCAAGTCCACTCCACTGTCAACCTTTACTCTGGACTCCTTTCATGACAATAATATTCAATCATATATCCCTTTTAAACAGTTCTCTCCATCTGTTTCAATGTTGTATACATCATTCTTCCCCTCCTTCTCTGTCTTCCCTCAACCCCAATGTCAGTTCTGTTTTACAGTAGTGGCCATATGCAATATTTGTCCTTTGGTGACTGAGATATTTCACTCAGCATAATGTCCTCTAGAGTCATCGTTTGTCAATGCTGCATAGTATTCCATTGTGTGAAAATACCATTCATTCATTGATGAACACTTGGATTGTTTCCAGACTTCTGACAAGTTTTGGCTTTTTCTTAAATAATATTTTATTGAGTTTTTGGTAAAAGTTCACACAGTAAATTAGGCTCCTGTTTGACAATTGTCACATAAACTGTTCAGTGACATTCATGGCATTTATCATACTGTGTCAAAGTGATGTTTAATTGTATTTAGTTTTTTCTCCTTTTGTTGTTGTGTGCCATCAGGTCAGAACTGACTCTCCAGTGGGCTTTTAGAGGTCTAAATCACATGGAAGGAGATTGCCTCATGTGTCTTTGGGATTTCGATGCAGTTTCTTACCACTAGGACCTCAGTGCTCCTTGATTTTCTTCTAGAACTATAGATTTCCTCCCCTCTTTTGGTTGGGGTGTTGGAGAAGAGTATTTAATATCCCATGACCTTCCAAAAGAGCAAATAGTCATGTCTGGAAAGGGTGTAGCCGGAGCACTCCTTGGAGGCAAAGATAGCAATGCTTCATCTTTCATACTTTGGGCATGTAGCTGGATATGTAGCTAGACAAGGTTCTTACTCACTTGGTAAGGGACATATGCTTGGATAAATGGATGATCAGTGAAGGAAAGGAAGACTTTCAACAAGATGGATTGACAAAATGACTTCAGGAATAAGTTTGAGTGTATCAGAGATGATACAGATGTCACAGCATAGGGTAAGGTCCAGGCCAGCTGTTCATAAGATTGCTATGAGTCATACTCAACTTGATGACATCTAACAACAACAACAATAAGCTTTTCATCTTTTTATAAATGGTGTTCTTTATGCTTTGTGCTCTGAAAAGCTGTGATCTTCAAAGGATATAATAACTTCTAAGTTTAAAGATTGTTATTTGTTGTTATGTGCTGTCGAGTCACTTGCAATTCATAGTGACCCTATGTACAAGAGCCCTAAACCCTGCTCTATCCTGTGCCAACAACACCGTCTCCGACTCACTCACTGCCACCACCCCAATCACGGAAGCTATCCATCTCATCGAGGGTCTTCCTCTCCTGTGCCGTCCCTCCACTCTCCCAAACATGATGGCCCTCTCCAAGGACCAGTCCCTCCTTGCAACATGCCGAAAGTACTTCAGACAAAGCTTCAGAATCCTTGACTCCAAGGAGCAACCCAGCTTCGCCCTCTCCAGGACAAACCTGTTTGTTCTTCTAGCAGTCCATGGTATATTCAACACTCTTTTCCAACACCACAGTTCAAAGGCATCAATTTTCTTTCTATCATCCCTATTCACTGTCCAATTCTCTGGTTATTAGCACCTAAATGTGAAGACTATAGCCTGGATCAGGTGTACTTTAGTCTCCAGCCTGACTTCATTGCTCTTCAGTACTCTAGATATGTCCCTGACAGCTGACTTTCCCAAGGCAATTTGTCTCTTGATTTCCTGGCTGCTGGTACCAAGAGTGTTGACTGTGGAGCCAAGCAAATTAAAACTGTTAACTATCTCAGTCTCTTCAGTATCCATCCTGACGCTGCCAATTGGTCCAGTGGTAAGAATCTTTGTTTTCTTGATGTTGAGCTAGGAAAAGTGTTGGAAACAACCAAAGTGCCCATCAACAAACGAATGGATAGAGAGCTGTGGTATATTCGCACAATGGAATACT
>NW_006399902.1:2574700-2587507 GCF_000299155.1 Elephantulus edwardii | reverse complement strand
CCTCTGCAGCAAGCGCTTCAGGTCCTCCTCAGTTTCAGCAAGCAGGTTTGTCTCAGGGGCTCCTCAGTTCTCTAAACGTTCACCTTACCTGATTGTTTAGTAAGAATTTGAGTTATGCTACAATTCAGTCAGAGGAGTCAGTGGTGATAGCCAGGTACCATCTAGTTCATATGGTCTCAGGGAAGAAAAAGTTACAGTTTTGGCAGACTGTTTCTTCTTTACTTTTGGTATGACTGCTCCATGGCTGTGTCTTAGATGGTCACTTGAAAACTTTTAAGATTCGAAATACTCTTCCCTTCACAAGGAAACAAATCATGCTTTATGTTAACTGAGTTGTCCCATAATATTGAAATTGTTGTTGTGTGCTGTTGAGCCAATTGTGACATGTAATGACCCAATGCACAATAGCTCTGAATCCTGCCCTGTGCTGAGCCAATCTCATTGCCTCTGGCACACCTATCCCCATTACTTCAGTTACTGTGTTAATCCATCTCATCCAGGATCTCCCTCTTCTGGAGTTCCTCCACCTTTCCAAGTATGATACCCTTTCAAAGAACTGGTCCTTCCTGGCCATGTGTCCAAAGTTTGTGACATGGAGCTTCAAAATCCTAGCCTCCAAGGGGAAACCTGGTTTCACTCTCTCCAAGAGAGACCTATTTGTTCTCCTAGTAATCCATTGTATGTTCAAGACTCTTATCTAGCACCACAACTCAAAGGCATTGATTCTTCTGTCATCTGTAGTCATTGTCCAGCTCTTTGATGCATAGCAAGTAATTGCAAAGACCATGGTCTGGATCAGGCACACCTTGGCCTCTAGACTGACTTTGTTGCTCATTACCACTCTGGACAGGTTCCTTGACAGCAGACTTTTCCAATGCAATTCATCTTTTTATTTCTTGCCTGCTGGTGCCAGTAGTGTTGATGTGGACCTGAGCAAGATGAAATTATTAACAATCTCAATCTCTTCTCCATCTATCATGGTGCTGTCAATTGGTCCAGTGATGAGAATCTTTGTTTTCTTGATGTTTAGTTTCAATCCATATTGTAGACTGCAGTCCTTGACCTTCAGCAGCGAATACTTCAGGTCCTCTTCAATTTCATCAGGCAAGGTTTTATCGTCTGTCTAATGCAGATTGTTGATAAGTCTTCTTCAATCCCGATGCCACACTCCTCCTCATATAGTCCAGCCTCTCAAATGATCTATTTTGTGCAAAGATTGAAAAAGTATCTAGACAGGATACATCCTGACACACTCCTTTCTGGAATTTGAACCATCCAGTGTTTCCTGGCTCTGTTTTGACAGTTATTTCCTGTTCCAAGCATAGGTTTCACATGAGCACAATCTGGTGTCATGGGATTTCCATTTTTCTCAGAGTTTGCCACAATTTCTTGTGATCCACACAGTCAAATGCCTTTGCATAGGCAATGAAATACAGATAGACTTTCCTCTAGTACTCTGCTTTCGGCCAAGATCCATCTAACATTAGCTACAATGTCTGTAGTGACATGGCTTTTTCTAAATCCAGCTTGCACTTCTAGCAGTTCTCTGCTGATGTACTGTTCTAGTAATTTTTAATGTAATCTTTAGCAAGATTTTGCTTGTGTGTGGTATTAGTGATATTGCTCTATTACTTCCACACCGTTGGATCACCTTTTTTTTTTTTTTTTGAATGGGTATAAATATGGATCACTTGCAGTCAATTGGCGAGGTAGTTGTCCTCCAGATTTCTTGGCACAATCCAGAAAACCAAGTTAGAAAGAAGGGGTTTGGTTATTTCTTAGAAGTATCTTTATTTGTAACTTCAATGACTATATGTGCCTGAACCCATATATTCATATTTATACAATGTCTATCTAAAGACTAAGGAGCACCTGATACAGACCATGGTCTTCAAAATTACTTGCTATGTGTCAGAGAGCTGGACAATGACTAAGGACAATAGAAGAAGAATCAATGCCTCTGTGTTGTGATGCTGGAAAAGAGTGTTGAACATACCATGGACCGCCAGGAGAATAAACAGATCAGTCATGGAGAGGGTGGAAACAAGCTACTCCCTCGGCAAAAATTTTCAAGCTCCATCTCACATACTTTGGGCACATGGCCAGGAAGGACCAGTTCTTAGAGAAGAACATCATGCTTAGAAGGGTGGAGGGCAGCACAGGAGAGAAAGACCCAGGATGAGATGGATAGATGCAGTGACTGGAGAAGTGGGATTGGGTCTGTTAGAGTTGATGAGATTGGCTCAGGATAGTACAGGGGTCAGAGCTGTTGTACATAGATTAACTGAAGTCCTGACTAAAGGACCCATTCCAGCCAAGAGCTTCTCTGTACAATCAGCTCCAGTAAATGACTTTCAAACTGATCTCCAGAGCCATGCTGCCTGTGCTCATGGATTTTCAAATAGAATGCCTTATCACAAAGGCTTCACTTCCCCTAGTGAATCAACAGTCCACCCTACAGCTCACCCACTCCAGCCAAGAGCTTCTGCAGAAGCAGCTCCAGTAGATGACTACCATACAAATACTCCCTATGATGACCCACTCTGCTCTGTTTCATTTGTCCTTATCAGCCTGAATTATCTTCCCAGTTGATTGCTCTTGCACTTCTTCCAAGTTCTTGTGTTCATCCATCCATCCTGGGCTTCACTGAGATTTCCAGTACTTTCATTCTGCATCATGGTCTTCCTTAACCCCTCTCCCAATTGTGGGAACTACAGACACTCCCAGAAAATTGCTGTTGTTATTGCTGTTAGATGCCATCAAGTCAAGTACAACTCATAGTGACTTTAGGGCAGACCTGAACCCTGCCCTATACTCTGCCATCCTCATCATTTCTGACACATCTGAACCCATTGCTTCAGTCAGTGTGTAAATCCATCTGGTAGAGGATCTTCCTCTCTTAGCTGACCCTCCACCTTTACAAGCATGAAGTTTCTTTCCAAAGAATAGCTTCTTGCAGCAACAGGTACAAAGTATGAGAGATGAAGTTTCGCTCTCTTTGCCTCCAAGGAGCACTCTGGCTGCACTTTTTCTAAGACATATGTATTTGTTCTTTTAGAAATCCATGGGATATTCACTATTCTTCTTAAATCACAACTCAAAGGCATCAATTCTCCTCCTGTCATTCAGCTCTCAGATGCATAGTAAGTAGTTGTAAAGACTTTAGGCAGGGGCAACTAAGTCTTCAAACAGATGTCATTGCTCTTCAGTATTTTCAAAGTCTCTGAAAACAAACTTGCTTAATGCTAATACATCTCCTGATATAACTGTTGTTTTTATACACCATCAAGTTGATTATGACTCATAGCAACCTATGAACTTTGCCTTGATCTTTGCCCTACCTTGAACCAATCTCAACATCTCTGACACACTGTAGCCCATTGCTACAGTCACTGAGTCAACCCATCTCATCCAGAGTCTGGTTCTCCTGCACTGACCCTCTCTTTCAAGCATGATGTCCTGATTGATCCCTCCTGACAACATGCTCAAAGTGTGAGAGATAGAGTTTCAGTCACAATCCTTGCCCAAGGAGCAACCTGGTTTACCCTCTCCAGAATAGATCTGTTTGTTCTTTTGGTAGTCCATGCAATGTTCAATAATCTTCTCCAGCACTACAACTCAAAGGCATCAGTACTTCTTCCGTCATCCTTAGTCATTGTCCAGCTCTCTGATACATAGCAAGCAATTGAGAAGACCATGGCCTGGGTGAGGTGCACCTTAGTCTGTAGATTGACATCATTGTTCCTTAGCACTCTGAAGAGGTCCCTGAGAGCAGACTTTGTCAAAACAATACTTGTTTGATTTTCTGATTGCTGGTGCCAAGAGTGTTGATTGTGGTCCCAAGATGAAATTGTTAACAATCTCAATCTCTTCTCCGTCTATCATGAAGCTGTCAATTGGTGTGGTGGTAAGAATTCTTATTTTCTTGATGTTGAATTTCAATCCATATTTGAAGACTTAAAAATGAGTGAGAGCCTCCCTAGGTCCTTTTTCATGTTCTCAGTTTGAAGTTTACCTTCCAGATTTTGCCCCAAAAATGATATGATGAGTGTGTGCTCTTGATGTCAGTCAGTTTTCCTGGTTTCTGAGGCAACCCTACTCCCCTTTCTCCCACATCTAGACTCAATTCAATTCTATAATATTTCAGATGCTTTGCAAAGTTCTGAGAGCTCAGTTTGTGCTTATTTATCATTGTTCAGTGAGTTGGTTATTTGGGAGTAAATGGGAGCATCCATTTACTTTTCTGTCTTGCCTTGCCTCTTTAACAAGTTTTTAAACTGTTCTCAACTTCAGTGTTTTCAGCAAAATGCGAGGCTAAGTGACTTGTCCAGGTTGACTCAGCAGAGCCAGGTCTGAAAACTGATGAACTAGCACTTTTAACCACTACTCCCATTAAGTGTTATGAGAGAAAGCATGAGAAGGTAAGTACTGAAGCCAAATATATGGGTTTAAACTCTTTCCTTTTCTTATTTGAGTCCCTTTCTTTTAACTCTACTTCTTTGAATGTTAGTTTCCTCATTTATGAAACAGAATCATAATAATTCCTTCTCCAGGGTGTAATCCAGGTAGGATTGAGGAGAGTTGTATGTCCATAGTGTTTCAAGTATATAAGAAGAGTCATTCAGTAAATCCCCAATTCTTTTGATATGGAATGCGGGCTAGAGAAGGACTGTGGAGACATGGGAGGAGGAACCTGGGAGTGAAGCAGGTAAGATTACAGAATGGGAACATACATTCTTGGGACAGGAGAGGAGAGACAGATCTGTCTGTGTTTCCTTTTCCAACAAGAATTTCAGTAAGAGCCCAAGCAGAAAAATGAGATCCCAGAGGGGATCTCTACAGAGCTTTCTTCATGAGTTATAGAAGCTCCTGAAAAGGAATGCTGAGAAGAGAAGTGGTTTTCTAAGTCACACAGTGAATGAATGGCAGAGCTGAAACTGTGACTCAGCCAGAGGTTGCGTCTTTGTCTTATCTACCTGCATGTTCTTGGCCGGAGAACTGGCTCCTTAGCATTTTCAACTCTGTACTCAGTTCCATTCTAACCCCAGTATTCCTGGGGGTGATGGAAGGGGAGAAAGGCTTAATCTTTGAGCCTAAATCATGCTCCTATGACTCTCAGATCTTTCCCCAAAAGACCCCAATTCCAACTCAGTGTGGAAAAAGCAAGGTTTTAGGAGATTAGAAATATAAAATCCAACTCTATGACTTTGGACAATTATTTTGACCCTTCTATGTTTCAGGCAAGGAGACAGTATGAAAGTCACGCAAGTGTTTAGGACTTTCGTTCATTGGGTCGTTATGAGTCGCCTACAACTTGACGGTACTTAACAACATAGAGAGAGACCAGTTGGCCTAGTGGACCGAAAGCGATGCTACCAAGCCAAAGGTGGATGACTCTAATCCATGGCCCTCAGGCCTGTTTTTAAATGTTTTTAGTCAAACATTCTTGTAGGTCGTATAGCCCTTGCTGTACAGAGAGGTAACTCATGGTTGCTGTGATTCTGAACACTGTGACACTGATGTGTTAAATGTGATAATGGTTACCCATGGTGGACGGTGTTTGGTGGAGCTCCCCGATTAAAACAAGCTTGGAAGCAGGAGTGGTATCCACTTCCATAAATAGCTTGCTTACCTATGAACCTGGAGAAAGGATGAAAGTCACGCAAGTGTTGAGGACTTTCGTTCATAGGATCACTATGAGTTGCCTATGATTCGATAGCACTTAACAACAGCAACAACAACTATGTTTCAGTTCCGTTGTCTAAAATGGGAATAATAATTGCCCTTCCCTCATAGAGTTGTAATATGGAGGAAATGTCTCATTCTTCAGGTAAAAATATGAACACATAGTTGTTGTTGTTGTGTGTCATCTAGTTGTTTGCAACTCATGGCAAGCCTATGTACAAGATCCCTATACTCTGGTCTATCCTGTGCCAATCTTATTGTCTCTGACACACCTACCCCCATCACCGAAGTCACTGAATCAATCCATCTCATTGAGGGTCTTCCTCTCTTGTACTGTCCCTCCACCCTCCCAAGCATGGCATCCTCTCCAAGGATTGGTCCCACCTTGCAACATGTCCAAAGTATGTCAGACAAAGCTTCAGAATCCTTGCCTCTAAGGAGCAGCCTGGTTTAACCTTCTCTAGGGTGAACTTGTTTGCTCTCCCAGCAGTCCATGGTATATTCAATACTGTTTTCCAGTACCACAGCTCAAAGGCGTCAACTCTCCTTCTGTCATCCCTAGTCATTGTCCAGCTTTCTGATGCACAGAAATATTGAGTAATTGAGAAGACCATGGCCTGGATCAGGTGTACCTTAGTCTCTGGACTGACATTATTGCTCCTCAGTACTTTGGAGAAGTCTCTGACAAAAGACTTTCCCAAAGCAATTTGTCTTTTAATTTCTAGGCCGCTGGTACCAAGAGTGTTGATTGTGGAGCCAAACAAACTGAAGCTGTTAACAATTTTAATCTCTTCATCATCTATCATGATGCTGCCAATTGGCCCGGTGGTGAGAATCTTTGTTTTCTTGATGCTGAGCTTCAATCCATATTGCAGGCTGCAGTCCTTGACCTTCTGCAGCAGACACTTCAGGCCCTCCTCAGTTTCAAGCAGGGTTGTGTCATCTGCATAAGGCAGATTGCTGATGAATCTTCCTCCAATCCTGATGCCACATTTCTCTTCATATAGTCCAGCCTCCCAGAATCTGTCCTGTGTATAGATTGAACAGGTATGAAGATAGGACACCTCCTGGAGTGCACCCTTCTCAATTTTGAACCATGTAGTAGGCACTCAATAAATACCAACCAATTATTATTAGGCTAATTTGCATACTGACAAATCCAGTTTCCATTTGTCAGACTTTGGGGAATTAATTTCTTCTCTCTTTCTGACCATAACTGCAGCCTTAACATGGAGAAGATCCTAATAGCAAGACTGGTATTTGTGAAGTTCAAGTGGGATCCTGCCTAAGTTTTTTGCAGGTCTTGGTGGGGGGGTTGTTTGTATATATATATTTAACTGAAACACTACGCAGATATTCATTCATTTTCAATCTCTGTGGCTCTTCTATGCCTCTGCTGTCTAGTTCAGTCTCTCCGGAGTGGTCCACCCACCTCCAGCCTGCCTGCTAATGAGCTCGAGGCCTCAGTAATGAGGCTGCTTCATCACTTAATGCCCTGGAACGGCCTCGCAGGAAGAGAGATAGAGTAGATGGAGATTTGAGAAGGGAATGCCAGAATGTGCATACAGGATCCCCTCAAGTCTGCAGGGCTCAATATGAGAAGAGGAGGAGGGGCTTCTGCCCCATCTTCTGCAGCTCTTATTGCAAAAGCCCCCAGCAGAGTGGTGGTCATAAATGAACTAGGGATCCTGGGTTATTGAGGATCAGGGACTTTATTAACAAGTACTTAGCTTTCCTTCTCCAGCTAAGGAATGGCATGTCCTGGGCACATCCACTCCCTTCTAGGCAGTTAATGGGCTCAGAAACTGTGAAAGGTATTCCTGGTCTTGGTGAGAACAGTCTAGCTTGAAACTGGACCTGAACTAATTCTGGGTCAACAGAAGAGGTAGAAGGGATAGAGTTAGACCTAAAAGAATATAGTTTTGAGGGAGTTTTGCTAAAGGGTAAGGGTACTATCATGAATCCTGGGAATCAAGGGAGGGTGTTCACCCTGACTTCCTGGTGGGAGGACAGAAGGAACAGAATTTAGTGTAGGAGCTGGTAGGGCAATTGTTGAGGAAGACTACAGCACAGACATTAGAGTTAAGGACCTGAGACTGTGTTGGTGACCTCTACCATAGTCAGGCCAGGCGCAGAGCTCATTCTGGACTAAGTAAACTGAGATAGATTGTAATCTGAGGCCTTTAGAATTGAACCTCTTGATTTTTAAAGAAAGTAATGAGTAAAAGAGGACTGCGTCATTTGATGAGTGGAGGGAAGGAGTGGGTTAAGGAAATGAGAACGATCTGGTATAAAAATCAATGTATATAAACTCTGTAAGTAAACCAGTATGAAAAAGTGTGTATGTATGTATGTATGTATATATATATATATATATATGACGATTGTGTCTAGCCCTCAGCTACAGTGGAGAGTACAACTTCCTGTTCCCCAAATCCCTGTCTGAATTATCCCATGATGCGGGAGTGGACAAAGCAGGGCTTATGAGAAGCAGCTGACCAGGATTCCAGGAGCCTGATCCGCAGGCATCATGTGGTTCAAAGTCATGCTGGCCTTGGGAAGACATCATGCTTTGGTCTCCCCTTTCTTGGCTCTGACCTCCAGGGTTGTTTCATATCCGGGAAAGTCCTCTCCTCCAGACAGCCCTGCAGCTCCACACTCAAATCTTTTTGTATCCAACCATGTAGAAATTACCATATTGAGTGCCATTGATTCTAAGTGGGTCTTCCCTGGACCAGTCATTGTGTTCTGGGGAAGTAAGACCCAGGCCTGGGGATGAGAACCCTTTCTGATCTGGGGGTGCAATGACTTCAGCTAGGTCCTCATAAACTTACAGGCCATAACAATCCCACCCCAAGGAAAATAAGAAAGGGTGTTCTGAACCTGAGCTGGATACATGGTGAGCAGAACCATCAGGGTCGTAGATGAGCATTGAAATCGATCCCCATCTCCTGTCTCCTTGGCTGGCTCAGCGGGCCCTCTCTATGGATTTAGAGTGGGCTGCTAACAGCTCACAGGTGCACTATTTTTCTGAAAGTTATCCTCAGCTAATGGGAGCAGTTAATTGGGTAACTGGAAATGCTCAGGCTACCTTTTCCATTTCCAGCAACCTGCAATCAATGACAGATTGACACAGCATACAAAAGGTTGGCCTGCTGGCCCAAGGCTAGCCAACTGCGAGGTACTGCTGAGGTTCTAGAGCTCAGCAAAGGCTCAGACTGAGACTAAATGACTGCTCCCACTTCCCTGCCCAGTGTCATTCCTGCCTCGTCCTGCTTCCTCACTCCCCTGAGAGCTTTACCTCACTCAGCCCACTACTTAGACGCAAATCCCCAACTCTAATTCTACTTCCAGGGAAACTGAGCTACATGGAGCCTCTTCTAGAAAAGACCTGGTTGGTGTTTTCCAGTCTTCACTGTGTGCCATGAGATGAGGGAGGGGTCAGCTCTAAAAAGACCACATTTCCAGGCTGTAAGGTACCCAAACTCTTGTGTTAACTCATTGCCCTTCTCTCTGCAGTTACCACACAGGCCCTCATGAAATCCATCCTGTCCAGATAGTTTCCATGTCTCTAGTATTTAAGTTTGATTAACAGGAGGTTATAAGTAAGCTTCAGAAAACTAGAAAACTGGTGTCTCCCCAGGGCAGCCACAGTCTATTGGCAGACAGTTAATTACTTTGCAACCAATATTTTGGGGTTTGGGTTTTTTTTAATTTGTGTATAGATAAACAAGACTAAACTAATTAGGATTTCCCCCCTCTTTCTTCCTCAAGTCTTGGACTACAATGGGAGTCTCTTGGTCCCACAGTGAATTGGTTACCAGGTTTCAATAAAAGGTTTGTCTTTGCAATTACAGTTCATTAATGGATTTACAAGGGAAGGAAGATGGGATGGTCTGCAGGCCCAATTCGGGGATTGTTTTGCATCTCTCCTCTTTTAATTACATGGTTATCTCCTGGCCCAGCGCTCTGTGAAAAATGGGAAGAGAGAAACCCAACTGCCCCATCTGTTCCAGATGCAGATGCAATTAATATGGGAGAAGGCAGGAGTGTCTCGGAAGCTTCCTGCTAACAGAGGCTTCCTGCCTCCCTCCTCTGCAGTGGTGCCTGCAGAGCTAAAAGTCTTATACCAGGGCTGGACTGACGTGGGGAAGAGTATGTCCAGCTCACTGGAGATACAATGTCTGGGCTTGGGGTCAAGAACAGACTCAGCATTCTATTGAACTACCATTTCTTGGACGTCTAGTATGTGCTAGATGCTTGGCATTTATTGAACTTCACAGTGATCTGCTTTACAGACCCATTTTACAGATGGAGGAGCTAAGGCAGATAGATGTGTGTGAGTTAGGTGTGGGGATCTAGAAAAGGAGATGAACTTTTATAGGCCTTAAAGGAAGACTCAGAGATGTGCAGGATTTGTTTAAGACTTTCAAAATGGAGTTTGAACTTGAAACCAGCCTCCACATTTTCTGCTGCTTCTATGTGCTCTTGGCACTAGAACGTTTCTGGACCTCAGTTTACCTGTTTGCAAAATGGTCCCAGAGCTCAGACAAGATGAACTAGAAGGGCCACTGAGGTTTTTGGCTTGGTGGGAGTAGATGTTGCATGATGGATGGTAGACGTGGACGTGGTGTGGAGCGTCTGGTACAAGGGGCTCTGTGGCCCAGAAATGAGAGGCCTGCAGCCGCCCCTACTTGCGGCACATCAACAGCATCTAATTCTTTTATGTTGTCTCTACTCAAGGATCTCAAAGGGCCTGGTGCCCATCCTAAGATCTCTGACCTGGAATATCTGTGTGAAGGGCCCTAAATGGTCTTGTCTACAGTCCTCCTGGCCTCAGGCTGTCTGGAGGTTTAGGCCAGACCAGGGAGTGGCTGTTCAGTCCTGACGGTGAAGACATGAGGGGCTGTGAAGAGGGTGAGGGGATGAGGAAGAACATCCCAAGGAAACATCATGCAAACAGCTAATGTCGTTGAGTCCACATTAGGCTGATAAGTCCCCAGGTCAAATGTGGACAAACTCCAGCTTCATCAGGGAAGGCAATGAAGACCAAGAATCCAAAGGCAAGACTGAGCACACAAGTCAGCCGGACTGCCACAGTCAGTGATTCCGCAGGGGATTGAAGTAGACAAAGCTCAGAGGATCAGCGCAAGCAGGCTTATGACTCACAGCACAGCTAACAGCAGGGGCATTGGCAAGTGGCATCAGCTCCACAGCCCCAAGTCGCCTCAAGTGAAGTAGGGATTCAGATGCTTTCTATGCATGCAGGTGGTTGCACTGTAGCAAGCCACTCCATTCCTCTACCCTGGTGGTGAACCTTAACCTACTTAGTTGTCTATGTAGCCAGCTCCAGAAACTGATACGCATCAGCGATGATTACTTTAGTCCTTTTGGCGTGGGCTCTTCAGCAAGGATGAATAAGGACACCTGGGGCCCACGGAAGCCTGCCTTTCACCACACATCACCATGGCCTGAGGATGGACAGTGTGGAAGAAGCCCAAGTAGAGGTGACCAAGAAGTCCCAAATAATCCCTCAGGTACCACAGAGGGAATCAAAACTCTGCAATCTCAAGACCTGGGCAGCAACCTGGTTCATTCCCTGATGTGATACAAGACTTTGAACATATATCATATCTGTACTTCCTGGCGTCTCAGTTTGCTCATCCAGGAAATGGGAAGAATGTTATCTTCCTCAGTGGGGTGTTGTTGTTATGTGCTATCAAGTCACCTGCGATTCATAGTGACCCTGTGTACAACAGTTCTGAGCCCTATCCTGAGCCAGTCTCATTGACTCTGTCGCGCTTACTGCCATTATCCCAATTACTGTGTCAATCCATCTCATCCAGGGGCTTCCTTTCTATCTGTCACACCAGCTTTCAAAGTATGATGTCCTTCTCCAGGACTGTCCTGGTAACATGCCCAACGTATGTGAAATGGAGCTTCACAATCATAGCCTCCAAGGCGAAACTTGGTTTCACCCTCTGTAACAGACCTGTTTATTTTCTTGATGGTTCATGGTAGGTTCAAAACTTTTCTCCCACACCACAACTCAAAGGCATCAGTTCTTCTTCTGTCATCGTTAGTCATTGTCCAGCTCTCTGATGCACATAGCAAGTATGGGTGTAGAGACTGTGAGTAGAGACTCTAAAGTACAGAGCACTACACCAGTTCCTGTTGTTGCTCTAGACAGAATGTGTCTTTACCTTTGCAACAGTGCTGAGATCTGGGCCCTGTGTACTGTGTCTCTGATTGTCAGATTTCTCACCACAGCTCTAATCAAGATTTGTCCTTCATCCCCTCACTGAACAGCTACTAATAAGGCAAAACCTATCCATTCCTATTTCCTGCACCCCAGGGTCTGATGAAGCTGTTGATCCCCCTCCTTCTGCCCTTGTAAAACGTGAACGTGTTGCATTAAGTCAGTGGAGGTGATAAGAAATCTGGGGTCCAAGCAGGTCTGGTCTGAGAAAGGGTGAGGGGGGCTGGGGAGGTGGGATGGAGGCACTCCAGACAGTGACAGGAGGACAGCTGAGGGCACTCAGGCAAGCTGAGGAGCTTATTCATCCCGGGCTTGATGGTCTCAATTGCCAGAGTGTCACAGTGTCACCAATGAGTCAGGCCAGGCAACTGGCTCCATCCTTGGTGTCTAATTTTCAAAGACAGCACGTAACAACAACAACAACAACCAGTAAGGTCAGATTTGGAGAAGAGCATTGGAGTTACCCGGATAAGCCCTCTTCAGGCCTTCCTGCAGCTTGAATATTCTCAGAGGTGCTTGAACATCAGACCTCCAGGTTTGTGCCTAAAGAGTCTGTCTTCAGGTGGATGAGAAGACCTTGGGGCATTGTCAGTGCCACGCTCCCTCTGCCCAGAACTACAACGAGCATGGGAGATCCCTTTCCTGCTCTGAGCTTTTTGTCCTGTGTGGGACATGGATTAGCATTTCCCAGGCTTCTGTGGAATCCTCAAAGAGACACTGCAAATGAAGGGGCCTCTCTGTCTGTCCCTGGCATGAAGTAGGGACTTAATTAAGGTGAATGGACCCCAAACTCCAGTATTAGCAAGAGGGTCTCAATCCCTTTCTAAAGTGTACTATTGGGTGGGTGTAGTGGCGAATAAATA